>NW_018221636.1:351173-425061 GCF_001263595.1 Phalaenopsis equestris
GGAAGGTAAGGTCCAACCTAAAAATGGGTAAATAAGAAGGTAATGAAGGATTTGAAGATGAGAATTGATAGGTAAGGGTAAATCTCAAAAAGAGAGGGTCGGAAGGAAAGGACCGACCTCAAAAAGGGTGAATCAGAAGGAAGTGACTAATTCAAAGATGAGAACTGACAAGTAAAGAGAGCGTCGAAAGGTAAGGACCGACCTCAAAAGGGGTGAATCAGAAAGTAGTGACTGATTTGAAGATGAGAATTGACAGGTAAGGGTCAACCTCAAAAAGAGAGCGTCGGAAGGTAAGGACTGACCTCGAAATGGATGAATCGGAAGGCAGTGACTGATATGAAGATGAGAATTGATAGGTAAGGGTCAACCTCAAAAGGAGAGCGTCAAAAGGTAAGGACCAACCTCGAAAGGGGTGAATTAGAAGGTAGTGACTGATTCGAAGATGAGAATTGATAGGTAAGGGTCAACCTCAGAAAGAGAGGATCGGAAGCTAAGGAATGACCTCGAAAAGGGTGAATTAGAAGGTAGTGACTGATTCAAAGATGAGAATTGACAGGTAAGGGTCAACCTCAAAAAGAAAGCATCGGAAGGTAAGGACCAACCTCAAAATGGGCAAATCCGAAGGTTGTGATTGATTTGAAGTTGAGAATTGACAGTTTAGGGTCAACCTTAAAAGAGGGCGTCGTAAGGTAAGGACCAAGCTTGAAAGGGGTGAATCAGAAGGTAGTGACTGATTCAAAGATGAGAATTGACAGGTAAGGGTCAATCTAAAAAAAAATGGGTTCGAAGGTAAGACCAACCTTGAAAGGGGTGAATCAGAAGGTAGTGACTGATTTGAAGATGAGAATTGACAGTTAAGGGTCAACCTCAAAAAGAGAGAGTCAGAAGGTAAGAGGGTAAGAACCAACCTCAAAAGGGGTGAATTAGAAGGTAGTGACTAATAGGTAAGAACCAACCTCAAAAGGGGTGAACTAGAAGGTAGTGACTAATTTGAAGATGAGAATTGACAGGTAAGGTTCAACCTAAAAAAGAGAGCATCCGAAGGTAAGGATCGACCTCAAAAGGGGTCAATCAGAAGGTAGTGACTGATTCAAAGATGAGAATTGACAGGTAAGGGTCAATCTAAAAAAGAGAGCGTCGGAAAGTAAGGACCGACCTTGAAATGCGTAAATCAAAAGGTAGTGACTGATTTGAAGATGAGAATTGACAAGTAATTGTCAACCTTAAAAAGAGAGCATCAGAAGGTAGGGACTGGCCTTGAAAAGGGTGAATCAGAAGGTTGTGACTGATGCGAAGATCTAAATTGACAGGTAAGGGTCAACGTAAAAAAGGGAGCATCGGAAGGTAAGTACCGACCAGAAAAGGGGTGAATCAGAATGTAGTGACTGATTCAAAGATGAGAATTGATAGGTAAGGGTCAACCTCAAAAAGAGAGTGTCGGAAGGTAAGGACCGACCTCAAAAGGGGTGAATCAGAAGGTAGTGACTGATTCAAAGTTGAGAATTGACAGGTAAGGGTCAATCTTAAAAAGAGAGCGTCGGAAGGTAATGACCGACTTCAAAAGGGGTGAATCAGAAGGTAGTGACTGATTTGAAGATGAGAATTGACAGGTAAAGAGAGCATTGTAAGGTAAGGACCGACCTCAAAAGGGGTGAATCGAAGGTAGTGACTGATTCGAAGATGAGAATTGACAGGTAAGGGTCAACCTAAAAAAGGGAGCGTCGGAAGGTAAGGACCGACCTCGAAAAGGGTGAATCAGAAGATAGCAACTGATTCAAAGATGAGAATTGATAGGTAAGGGTCAACCTCAAAAGGAGAACGTCAAAAGGTAAGGACTGACCTCAAAAATGGTGAATCAGAAGGTAGTGACTGATTTGAAGATGAGATGAAGATGATTTGAAGATGAGAATTGATATCTCTAAATAGTTTGTGGTGTTGAATTTGAAGATATGTGGCATGTGAGGAGGTTAAAATTTTTTGAGTAAGATATATAGAATTTTGTGGGGCTTTTTGCAAAATGTGCAACTTCGTGCTGATGCAAAAATTTAATGTAGGCAAGGATAGTCGTGCTGCGCGCGCAAAGAGTAAGAAACTCTGAAATTGAGAGAATCCACTCAACAAATTTGTTTTCTTTTCTTATTGTTTTTATCACATTTAATTTTTGAAAATATGTTTTTCAAATTTTAATTTTATTTGGTTGATTTTTTCAAAAAAGAGATTTTTTATTTAAATTTATCATAGTTTATATTCTTTTCATAATTTTTTTATTTGAAAGTTTTTTTTATCATTAAATGTTTGTTGTTTTGTTCTTCGTTCATTGTAGTTGCGAACCAATGCTTAATTCAATGGAATTTACCCATCGCACCGAGAAGGGAAATTGAACACTCAGACAAATTTTCTAAAAGAAATTTCATTAATCTGCTTCAATGAAATGTTACAGATGAAAAGTAGGCCAATGCCTCAAAAAGAGTACAATATGCAAACTGCATGAAGGTACATTCAGAATGTGTCATGTCAAGTACATATCATGGACTGATCATGTCTGTTACATATCATATATGTACAGTAGTAGAGAAAAAAGAGAAACCCTCTCAATATCTGTCCCCTTGCGTAGTGAGCTTGTGATCAAGCTGACCTTCTGAGCCACGTTCCAGGACAAGAGTTCCCTTCACATGCGCCTAGGTGTGCAACCTTCTCATAGCTCATACGAAAGCAGTTCTTTGAGTTCATAATCCATCTGAAATCCAAACGGTATTTTGTTGTTGCCATGAGTCGGAAAGTCACCGACACCCTAAGGCGTTCTACTCCGGGAATTCAGTGTGTGGCGACGTCTACACCGTTGCCTTTTAGAACTATCACTGAACCTACTGGCAAAGGAATCTCTACAGATCCTTGGAACTCACTGAGGCCGATGGCATTGATTTCTTTCCCAAAGAGAATATTGCTTTCACTTATGAATGAGACTGTGCAGAAGGGTCTTACTAAATTATGATGATCAATGTGAGGAGGTATGCAGTTTCCCTCGTCATATATGTTGATGATGCAGCTGTTTGAAATGTAGTCAACTGGCAGTATGTTCTATTGAACCATTCGTTTAATCATCCATTTGATCATCAGCGGCAGTGGGTCCACCTGGTCATACCAGAGAATCTCGGGAGGCTTTCCTTGCCTGTCTTTAGTGAAATTATAGCAACACCCACATTGTATTGTAAACCTTCCCTTTACTCTCATCCAATTCCTTAGCTCAGAGTAGGTTCTTTCCATGAGCAGGCTTGCTCGACCTCTGTCTCTTAAACCAAAGATACAGTCCAGAATGCTTTGTTCATCTTTTTCTGAAAAGACCTTAGTATACAATTCCAGTCCATCCAATATATTGACGAGCTCTCCACGGACTTCTTCGTACAACTCAGTTTTTTTGTTGACTTTTTTTATTTTATAATACTCTGTTGTGCTAAGTATGGGCAGCTGGCACGAACATTCCCTCATTTAATTATTGACAAGAATCCAGACTAGTGTTGTATGCCCCCTCTATCTGGCATTCGCTGCTCTAAGATTGATATTCATTAGAGGCATATTCTTCAAGAGTGCTTAAATGCTCCAAGTGCAGGACATTACAGTCAGGACATTTGACAAAAGCTCCTGTAGTTGACCCTTGTGGCGGTATTTCAACGTTGCAAGTAGGGCAACTCGCACTAAGGTCATCTAACGCTGGCGATACTTCTAGCTCTTGAACATATCCAGACTCCTCATCTGTGGTGGGCAGGCTGAAAGAAGTTTCCTTCATATATGATTCATAGATGTGTCCCTCTGGAATGTATCCTACCATTGTTAGCAGCAACCAAGTTTCCAGCCGGAGTGGCTACCATGGATGGTAGACGGCTGGTTCCTACCATGGGATCGTGTTGTCTTATCACCTTTTCTTGTCTGCTGATTACATCCGTTAGAGGACCTTCATAGCCCATGTCAACTTCATTGAAATCCTTGTTGAAGTCAATAATGCCACCTTGTGGTGCGATCTCCTCATTAAGTGTGAGGTTCCAGCCATCATTGAAGGCAAAGATTAGCTTCTGACCTGACATTTTTCTGTAGACGATAGAAAATACATCAGTGAGCTGAAACTTAGCATGATTAAGAACAAAATAGAGTTTTTTAATTTGAGGAAATTTTAATTTATTTTGGTGAAGAAGTTATTTATTTATGTATTTATTTTGTTTAATTTAGTAGAATATTAAATTTAAACTTAAAGGTAGAAAAGAGAATTGTAGTGTGTAAATTTCCAAATTCTTCATTAAAATGAGGTTAATTACAAAGTTTTGGGACCCGGTCACAAATTTTTGGCCACATAGATAACTCCCAGAAGAATCAAAATTTTATGATTTTTAAAATAAGCGGTGATAAGCAACGTCAGGTTGCATAGTATGTCGTCAAGTATCGTCCGTTGATTGGAAGCATGGGTCTTTCACCCAGGAAATCTACTAATTGGTAGGCTCCTCCTGTGTAGACCCTTTCAACAAAAAGTGGTCCGTCCCAAGTTTGTTTAAATTTTCCATCTATCTTGCAGCATGCGAGAAAAGGCCTTTTGAGTACAAGGACGAGGTCGCTAACTTTAAATGTCCTTCGACGGACCAATTTATCATGAGCTTGCACCATCTTTGCCTGATAAAGCTCCAAATGTTGCTGTGCTTCAAGTTATTTTCCTTCAAGATTCCTAGTTCTTCAACTCTGAGCTTTGCACTTTCCTCTGGTGTAATTTGGTTGGCTACAGTGCTCTGAGAGACGACGTCTGAATTTCTAGTGGCAGTACGTCTTCAAACCCGTACACGCGCATGTAATGTGTGCACTGAGTGGGAGTCCTGAATGTTGTCTTGTAGGCCCACAAAGCTTTTAGCAAATTGTTGTGCCAATCTTTTATTTACACCAAAAAGGTGGACGATTTGGCTTTTGAAGAATTGGAGGAAATGTTGTGTTGTAACCTCTCGTAGTGGTACTGCCTCTGCCCATTTAGAGAAGTAGTCTGTAGCGGCGAGAATAAACATGTGTCCTTTAGAAGATGGAGGGTCTATCAGACCTATTTTGTCATTGTGCCAACACTCGAATGACCATGAAGCAACAGTTGGTTGTAGCACATTTGGAGGTTGGTGCAAATCCACCCCATGTACTTGGCACTGGTAACATTTTCTAGCCGTCTCCATGCAGTCGGACATCATTGCAAGCCAATAATATCCTAGTCTTTTGATCTTCATTTTCATCTTTGGCCTTGACTGGTGAGCGCTACACAATCTGACATGTACTTCTTTGATAATATTTTGTGCCTCGACTCTACTTAAGCACCGTAGCCACATCTGATCGAATGATCTTCTATGGAGGACATCACCTACTAGAGCATACGACATAGCCCTTTTTTTGATGTGATGTGCTTCAAACTTGTCTTCTGGTAGCTTTCCAGCCTGAAAATATTCTATTAATGGCTTGCACCAATCTTCATTGATATTCGCAACTGCCATCGTTGTTTCCTCTTTTTTGAGCTTGTGTAGATTTTCAAGGTCAATTTGAGAGAAAACCTGCCTTACTTGCACTGTGATTTCAATGGAATCCTCCGAGGGACATGCCAATTCTTTAGCGAGTTTTGCTAGCACATTAGCATGGGCATTTTCTCCCTTAGGAATTTGATAGAAAGTCACATTTGGAATCTGTTCCAGCAGCTTCATTGTCTAATAGTGGTATTCTACTACTCGTTGTTTCAAAATTTTGTATTGTTCGACAACTTGCTGGATGACAAGTTGAGAGTCGCCATAGATGGCAATATCTATTATGTCCATTGAAATTGCCAACTCCAACCCTGTGATTAAAGCTTAATATTCTGCTTCGTTGTTGGTGCACGACTCTGTCAAGTGGTACGAGAATCTCAGCATGCCCTTACCTGACATGATGAAAACCAAACCAATCTCTGCCTTTTCTGGTATAACTGTTCTTTATCCTTTATCCTTTCTGGTAGATGAAGCACCGTCTAAGTACATTTCCCAGTGTTGCGCACATGAGAATTTCATTTATAGTACTTGTTCATCTGGTAGTTTGTCATTGAGAGGGGACCCAGCTGGCAGTGGGTGTGCAGCAAGAAAGTCTGCTAGAATCTGTCCCTTGATAGCACAGAGGGGAACATAAGTTATATTGAATTGCAATAAGATCATTAACCATCTTGCTAGATGTCCGAAGAGCGTTGGTCTTGTCATCAAATATTGTAACAGATTAACTTTCAAGATTAGGGTAATTTTATGAAAAAATATGGAATGCCTGAGCTTCTGGCCGGTGAAAATCAGGCGACAAAAATGCTTCACAATAGGAGGATACCTTACGTCAGGTAATGCTACTCAATAGGTGAATACCTCATCTCTGTCGGTATTAGACGATGACTTAAATGGTGGAATGTGTTTTCTTTACCCTCATCATTGACTTGGGCTAAGAGGGCTCCAAGAGAGTTGTCTAAAGCTGCAGTATAAAGTATCAAAGGTTTCCCAGGGAGGGATAGGGGCTGGGATAGGGGCTGCCAAAACAGGAGGTGTCATTAAATATTTTTTAACGTCCTCGAAGGCCCGCAGGCATTTCTCTTCTCAAATGAATTTGGCCTTTTTAATTAATGCCGAGAATGGCTGACACCTACCTGAGAAATTAGAGATAAAGCATCTAAGATATGCCAACTTCCTTTGGAAAGTATGTAGTTGTTTCAAAGTTTTAGGAGGATGCATTTCCAAGATGGCTTTAATCTTATTCAGATCAATCTCGATTCCGCGATGACAAACAATGAATCATAGAAATTTCTCGGAGTTAATGCCAAAGGTGCACTTTAAGGGATTCATTTTAAGGTCATATCATCGTCACTATTTGAACACGATGATCAAATCATACAAATGGTCTATTTTTCATTTAATTTTGATGACCAAATCATCCACGTAGCATTCTACATGGTTGTGAATGAGGTCGTAAAAAAATCTTTGTCATTTTTTGTTAGTATGTAGCTCTAGCATTTTTTAACCCAAATGGAATTAGTGTGTAACAAAATATTCCAATCGGTGTTCTGAAGGCTGTAAGTGTTGCATGTTCGTGAGCCATCTTGATTTGGTTTTATCCCAACGATCCATCCATGAATGAGAAGATTTCATGTGTAGAAGCGATATCCATCAGCATTTCAGGTATTGGTAGTGGAAAATCATCTTTCAGACATGCTTTATTTAGATCTCTGAAATCGACACAAATGCGTATCCATCCATTTTTCTTCTTGACTGGAACAATGTTAGCTAACCATTGGGGGTACTGCTCTTCTTGCACAAAGTTATCATCTTTTAATTTCTTCACCTAGGCTATGACTTGTTGTTCTATTTCAAGGCGCATTCATTTGGGGGCTTATTTTACAGGAGTCATATCTTTGTCAAACCTGAGTTTATGTTTTATGAACTGCTATTTCTGCTGACTGTCCTGACATTTCATCATAACTCCAAGGGAAGCAATCTTTGAGTTCTGTTAACAATTCGATCAATTCTGATGATTCTTCATCATTGAGTAAATAACTTATAAAGGTAGGTCGGGGTTGTTATTCAGTCCTAAGGTTAAATTCCTTTAACTCATCGACAGTTGACTTGATTTCCTCCTCAAATTCTGGCTGAGCATCTTCTATTGGTTAGTCATTAGAGTCATCTTCTATATCGAGGCAATCCTCTCTTGATTTACTAGTAACAACCATGCAAAATTTTTAATCATCAACTGGTCCTACTGTACCAAATCTGAGACCCTCTTTCATTGGTTAGTCATTAGAGTCATCTTCTATATCGAGGCAATCCTCTCTTGATTTACTAGTAACAACCATGCAAAATTTTTAATCATCAACTGGTCCTACTGTACCAAATCTGAGACCCTCTTTCGAGTTTGGAGTTTGACATTTAACACTCCATAATTTCTTAAAAAGTTGTAGTTTACCTTTTGGCATTTTTTTTTGGCAAATGTCCCTGTTTAATTAGTACATAAAGCGAAAGTAACTAAAAGGCAATTCCATTAATTCATTAGGATCATCATTTTAATTTACATGATATTCAAGATTAGTAAAGGTAGATGCACGGTAAAATTTGATCGGCTGTGAACCAACACTACGAACTTCTTTGTCCTCTAAACTCTCGACCTTTTGAGGGAGGATTAGAGTAAGGGTTATAGTATTCACATAGTGGTTTATTTGATCATACATTTTTTCATATACACTTATCCTGCATCTTCTAAGGATATCTCATACTGAGGTTTCTTCAGTTTTTTCATCATTATTTCATCTTTAGAACTATCTTCATCACCAATGTTGATGTCTGGCCTAGTCCGTTCAACAATTAGATTTTCAACAATTAGATTGATTCTTCTGATTCTTCCTCATTTACGTCCCCGGCCTCGACCTTGGGTGCACAAACCAAAAGAAGCTCCACCAATTTGATGTATAAGGGTGGCGTAAGATTGTTGAAGCGCAGTTGAATGGCCTCCTTTTTTTGATTTTTCTGAATCTTTATTTTTGTTTGTCTAAATCTCATGCGAGAAGACAGTTTTCTTTGGTGGCGCTTAGTAGGCAGCATCTTCATGAATACCGACTACATGATTTGAAAACGGTTGTAAATCTCCTTTGATGCAGTATTCTTGTACTTCTTTGTGGTATTTGATGCATTGACGTAGAGATGACGAAACCATGTTGTGTTCATGAATCCACGGTTAGCCAAGCAGAGCCTTAAAAGAGGTCTCGGCTTCGATGACATGAAATTTAGCGGTTGTTGCTAGTTTTTGACCTTCATAAGTAATGTGATCGATCGAAAGGGCTCTTTCTCCTTTTGAGTTAAATCCTCTTAGCATCATTTTATCGGCCAAAGCTCTTGGGCTTCGATGTCCAAATAGGCCAATGTCCGTAGGCTCATTAAGTTGAGAGATGCTCCAGGATCTACCATTACTCTGGATAATACGAATCTGCCAATGTTGACGGAGATGTAGAGTGGTCGATTGTGGTCGGTGGTACCAAGCAGCAAATCTTCATCAGTGAAGGTTACCCCTGACTATTCTTTCAATGAGCAAACTTCATCTGAGGATGTGCTGTCTAACTGAGCTAGATAAATCTCTTCATTGGGTCGAGCAATGCTGTAACCAAAAACTCTCTCATCTCCTTTGATAGGATCAACTTAGTCGAGCCGATAATTTCTTGAGATGAGCTAGCACGTTGTATTCCAATTTGTATGACCCTCCAACTTTCTCTTGGTTGTGAGGTTCTTCCATTGACGGAGGTGTAGGTAATTCCTCTCGAGTTACTATTTGTTTTCTTTTGTCTGTAGAAGCTATCCTTAGGGGCAATACTTTCCCACTTCTTAAGTTTATTTCCATAATTTCTTCTTCTTAAGGTATCATTGTTGAATCTTCCAGTATTTCTTCTTTGTCAGAAAGATCTAAGTTGAGGGCGAGTGGTGTACCGTGGTGCTTGAGGATTGGCTCCTCACTCCCGATGCTGTCGTAACTGTTATCATTGATGTCTTCTTCGATTTTGTTAATAAGTTCGCCAGACTCAAGTATGATTTGAGGATCTTTTTTGGAATCAAGATCAAAGTTTGATTAGTCATAATTGATTACGTCAACACTAGAAAAAGTTAAAATATAGCTGAAATCATGATCATTATATTCATAAGACTTCAAAGGGGCAGAAATATAATCATACAAAGTCAAGGGTTCGAGAATTTTCTTCCCGCAATCCGAGACAACCAATCTAGCAGAGGCAGCTCCTATCCTAACCTCCATGCTTTGTGCTATCCGTCTTCATGATGGCATTCTTCTTCCTCTTTATCTTTGACAATGACGACTCTTGTGGTGAATTCTTCATCTCGAGCATGGCGGGCTGAAGACTCTGAGCAGTAGTTTGCTTTGAAGCGTTCTGGATTTGATTTAGCGTCTCCTTGGATGATTTGCTCCAAACTGTATCCCATCCATCTTTTTTGGCATGTGTGAAAGTTTTTTTTTATGAATTATGTATTTGGTTTAGGACCCTCTTAAGCTTATTCCAAGTTGTACTCCATCCATCTTCTCCAGTGTACATATCAATCAGAGAGATTGGCTCAGCCAAAATTATATTTATGGAACCTTTTTCAGGTTCTTTTAAATACTCTTTCGGGATCTATATGGATCAATCAGAGAGATTGGCTCAGCCAAAATCATATTTATGGATCCTTTTTCAGGTGCATTTAAATATTCTTTTGGGATTGTTATATCCCCTTATTCGAAATTTTTCTCGAGCCAATCCTTAAAGATGAAATATTCTTCTATTGTATGTCCCAGTAATCTATGATATGGGCAATAATTCAGTTGATCCTTCTTATCGACCTCTTCGGGTTTCATTGGGTCTGGTGGTTTGAACTCGAGCGTCTTCATCGGACTTCTGAATATTTTAGTTACAGCTTCATCTTTGAAAGAGTACACCTTTTTTTGTCATTCTGCCAGAGATATTCTTTTATTCTGAGATGATCCTCCCTGAGGTGGTCACTGGTTAGACTGGCTATTCTATTTCGGAGCCTGCTGTGACGAAGATTGACGAGGAGTTTCTGCATATATCTTTATCGGTTGTTTTCTTTTATCAACAGTTGCGACTGTTCCATTACTTTTCAAATACACTTGTTGTTTTCCATTTCTCATGAGAATCCATATGTTTCATTTCTTCTTGAAGACTGCTAGCTTTTGATGGTGAGTCACTTGAGTATGAAAGCTACTGGTCCATGAATGCTTTTGAGTAGGATCTCAATCGTATGATGTTCCTGTAGTTGAGTTTCACACTTCATGCTAAGATTTATCCACCTCAAAATGTAATCCAATAAAGTCTTCTTGGACTTTTGTTTCTCCATCATGAGTTCTCCTATGGAAACATGATGTTGCGCTCTCGCAAATCTCTTTATAAATAATTACTCTAACTCGGCGAACGTCTTAACCGATCCGTTGGGCAAATCAACATACCAATCAAAAGTAACTCCCGACAGGCTGCTGACGAACTATTGATAAAGTAAAGCTTCATTATTTCTTGTATTGCCAAAACTGGCTCGGAAGTGTGCTAGGTGATGTCTGGGATTTTACGTCCCATCAAATATCTTGAAGTTTGGGAATACGAAACCCTTAGGAAGGAAAGGTACGGCGTCGACCTCTTCCGGATAAGGTCTAGAATCAATGTACCACCCTTAGATTGGGTTAAGGCATCTCAAACTTGCTCGACCATCTGTTTGAATTCCTTCTCTGCCATGGCGCTTGCTGGAGAATCCTTCTTCAGTTGTTCATCCCTGTTTGCTGAGGCAACTTCTCTTCTTTCATCTGTAATATGTATCATTTCTGGTTGGTTAATCTCTGGATATCCTAGTTGCGACACTTGTGATTGCCCTTGAATTGTGGCCATAGGGTCATGGTAGCGGCCATCCTTCTATCATTTCTCTAATAGGCTGACTTGCTCATCCCTTAGGAGGATAACCCTGCTTAACTCATCTATGGTGTTCTCTTTAGTTGAAGGTTGAGCGTCGTAGACAGATGCAGTGGCTCTGGTTTTGATGACATGGACATTCATGAAATATTCTTCTAGGTAATCGTTATAATAAAAAAAAATCATCTTCATCATTGATGGAAACTCCATGTTCCCGAGCTAACTTAGAAATCTTAACTCTAAGCTTTTCAACTTTTTTTTTGATTATCGATTCTTGAATCAACTTAAGATCTGGAGGATCCTACTGGACATCCTCTACTTGTTCTTCCATCTCGCTGGCAATCATTGCAACGATGTCAGATATTTCAAACATTGGCTTCATTCCATGATCTTGCCTTGCGGGTTCACTGGACTGTATCGGTGCAGTAACCTCGGGTATCCACACTTTCCTCTTTGATGATGATGTCTCAGGAGGGAGTTCCCTAGCAGAAATGTCAGTATATTAAGGAGAAATATGCTCCCCATGGTGTAGACCAGATACAATATTATTGTCTTTTCCATTTTAGGAATATCTTTAAGATGCGTGCTTGGTAGGACTCTCGGACCCAGTCTTGACTTTACTGGTCGACGACCTGTGGTCCTGGTAATGGTGGAATATGTAGCAAAAGCAGTAGTGTCAACACTATTTCCCAGGTAGAACCAGATGGGAATGCATGCGGGCAGATTTTCATTTGACTTTTGTTTGACGGACCCGATGTCCCTTAAAATCTCTTCCTTCATTTGAGGGGATATTGCATGTTCCACTCATTTGAGTAACTCACGGACTGAACAGACCTCTTTTACAGCTAGTCTTTGGAAAACTGAGCTGACTCTAGTGATAGGGGTAGACGTCTTTTTCTCTCTATTCTGTCCATGAAGTAATGGTAACACAACAACAATCTTCTGGACACTCTCATATCCGTTGGTGTCCACTAGAGGATGAAATCTGCTTCCTCGCAGCAGTGGATATATTTCTGGTAGTTCAAATTCCTCTTGGTGAGGCTCTTCATTGACAGGTGTTTTCTCAGGAGCCTGGGCTTTAGCAGCTTTTCGAACCCTTCTATTGTGGTTTGTTTTCTGAGTTTGGGTTAGCTGTGCAGTCTTTGAACTTGATCCAACTTCAAACATTGAAGGTTGGGTAGCTAATCCTTTGGTTGGATCCTCAACAATCATTATTGGCCACAATAGGTGTGTTGGTTGACTAAATTCCACCTAGGCATTATGTGTTGAGTCCTTAATGGCCTCCTGAAGGTGATTGAACAGGTAGTCCTGAAGTCCAAAGAGTTGACCGTACTTTCCTAAGGCAAAAATGGGTAAAGCATACCAACAGAAGAAGGGAAATTTTGGTTCATAAGAAACATGAACGCATTACCGATGTATGAAGATAATTTTTCTTTATTTAAATTTAGAGAAAAGCTTATCCCCAGTGGAGTCGCCAGAAGCTGTCGTCACTATTTTGGTTTGGGGAGTTGCCAGTAAGAAGTT
Organism: Phalaenopsis equestris; assembly: GCF_001263595.1. NCBI lineage: Eukaryota > Viridiplantae > Streptophyta > Magnoliopsida > Asparagales > Orchidaceae > Phalaenopsis > Phalaenopsis equestris. The sequence continues at coordinate 364,150 of NW_018221636.1, forward strand.
GTTGGTCACAGGAATCGAAATCCCGTCGCCCGCTTGGGAAAGGCATTTAATTTACATATAAATTTAAGTTTAGAAAAATATAAAAATCAAAATGACCCCATATTTTTCATAGTTTGAATGAAAGAGCACTTTATCTCAAATCCTATATCTATCTCAAAGGATAAACTCAAAGGATAAACACAAAGGATAAACACAAGACTTAAGGGTGAGACTTGATCAAATAAATTAAGAAATATTGACATTCATTTGTAAACCCTTTAATTTGCCGACAAATTCCACTATTTAATATGAAAGATTAAATAGGATTTATTTTAAGCTGGGTGCGAGAAAAGCTTCCTATAAGGGCAATCCCCTATAGTTAATTACATCTTAAATGACCAAAGTCATCTAAGAAAACTCTTGATAAAAATCAAGAAATATTATCTTCAAGGAATTCAAAGGAAAGGACTTTTCAATGAAATCGGATAAAGAGGTGTGAAAGGGGAATGGTTCAAATTTTTGGAATCAAAAAGAGGAAGAACTAGGGGATGACATAGATCCGGAGGAGAACCTCGGTGCCTTCCCAGTCTATCCTATTTTTTGGCTTCAGTTTTGGCTTCAGTTTTGTTTTGAGTAGAATATTTAAGTGTTTCATCATGCTAACTTTATTTGTTAGGGCTTAAATTCATGTGAGACGATCACACAAATAGCTTGAAAGATGTGAGGGTTTTGGTCGTGAAAAACGATAACCTTGGAATCCTTAGATGAATTAGGGCTTATATTGTACGACATGGTTGTACAAAGGCCTAAAGATGAGGTGAGAATTTATGTTGCATAAGCAAACAACCTCGAAATCCTATGCTTGGTTGTTTATTTCTAAGGAAGGAAGTATGTTTAGCTGATGAAGATGTGTTTTGCTGTTGAAGATGGCCGTGCTGCCAACAATGCTAGCTCCAAGCTCCTTCTCGTGATGAGTTTGAGTTTTCTAGGGTATAAAGTTATGACGTCAAATCAGGTGGCCCTATGGTTGTAGATCTTTAAATTTTCATGGGGGATGTTAAAGTTGATTAGAGCGACACCAGTTAGGATCGCATGGTTCCCTCGTTCCGGCACCACTATTTTCTATTGGATTCACTTAGTCCAAATGAATTTATTAAACTTAACTTAATAATTCCATAATTTCATATAGACTGTGGGAAGCCTTGTTAGCAACCGTAAGTTACCTCCTCCGATGGGTTCCCGATCATCTGATAAAGATGTCTTAATTTAGTTGAAATTATGGTTTTTGTGATGTTTGTGTTTAAATTTTGAGTTGTTTTATATTTTGAATGTTGTGGTGGTGAATTTTATCTTTGTTGATTTTAACTTTAGTTTTGGTTTTGGTTTTGTGGCTATCCTGATAGTTTTAGTTTTTATGCAAGGTGACATTATTGTTTAGCATGCAGATTTTTATTAACATCAAAAGTACAATATGGAAGTACAAGAAAGACGGCGCTGTAAACTGTAAAAACATACCTGACGAGTCTTCTCGTTCCACCACCTGGAACTCAAAATGCATGTTAGGGCATTTTATATGAAGCACGAAAGTAAAGTTTTGGTGACCTACCTAACCCTAGGTCATACCTTGGTGGGTCCCTATTAGTTTGATTAAGGATAATTTTGTTAAGCAAAGTACATTAAGTTTTGTAGACCTTTGAGGTATCCAACAAGTTAGGAGAAAGAAGCAGGTTCATGCTTCCCTCGCACTACTTGGTAAAAGGCCTCGATCTCATTTAAACTTATTGTGTTGCTTAATAATTCACCCTATGAACACCATAATGCTTAATGAACATTGATGTCCTAGTTATCCCTAAGAGTAGGGTAATTATCATTTGTAATTTAATTTTGATGATTATGTGAATGAAGACCCTTAAAGGTGACAAGCTAGTGTTGTTGGAGGCTTGTAGTGTTTTAAATGTCTTAAATTTTAGCTATGTTTTCTTTTCTAATCCTCGATTAATCAGTCTTGATTTAACTTAGATCTCTACCAAGCCCTCAAGACGTAGGTCAATGTCTTAATTAATTTTGAAACGGTTAAGTTTTAGGTGGTCATGATTCATTATTTGAATTTCAATTGAAAATCAAATAGGGGTATTAAATTGATTAATTATTGACTTCAAAAGTCATACCCCTAAGTCCTATGTTCATTTAATTTTAATAAACTTCCAAATTTTAATAATTTAGAAATTTATTAATTTCCCATTTTAATTAGGAAAGTGAGGTTGGTTTCTACCAATTAATCTTTTTTTTTTAATTTCAGTCAACGAAACAAGTTAATTAAGATCAGGGGTTGCCCATTTACCTCCTCAAATTACTCCTAAATGTTAATTAATGCCAAATTTTTGAAATTACACTTTTGCCCCTAAGGCTCTAACACTTCATAATTTGTCAAATTCAATTCAAATGACTTTGAAACATTTATCCTACCTCATTCATGGGTCAATTAAAACATGAGAGGAGAAAATGTGATTTTTCAAAATTTAATTTAATTTATATAATTATTTTCATGCAAAAATGGGATTTTTCAAAGAAAATTTGCTGACTTTACCAAGGTGAAGCCTAATCACTTGAAATTTTTATTGGACGAGATAGACCTAGAACAGAGAGCCATTTGGACAAAATTTCATGATATTTCAAATTTTATTTGAATTATTAGAATTATTTTAATTTATGGGTATTTATTAAATTTAAAATATTTTAAATGGAAAAAATTAAGTTTTGTATTTTTGAAAAATCTCCTTGAGTTTAGAGAACTAAGAGAAGAAAATTTTTTATTTTGCTGATTTTTCTTTGATTTATTGGAATTATTTTAGTGGAAATCCATTTTTTAGCCTATAAAAAATTATTTTAAGCTTCAAAATAGAATATCTTTATTTAGAAAATCACAAAAGATATTCCGATTACTTCTAAATGCTTAGAAAACAATTTTGAATATTTCCATGAATTTTATTATTTTTTTATGAATTTTTAATTATTTTAAATATTTAAAAATTGGCTAAAAATAAAGTTTTTATTTTAAACTCCATTTTATTTTTATAAAATTCCCCTGATCACAGAGAACTCAAAAAACAAGTTTTCATAATTTTTTGTGTTATATTTTGTTCATTAAAAATTGTTTTAGTGCCAAAAAAAGATATTTAACTTGAAAAATCAATTTAGGCCATCAAATGGACTCAAAATGCCTTAAAATTTTTATGGGGAGCTCTCTGGATCTTAAGAAATAATGGAGATAAAAAATAAAGTCATTTTGATGTTTTTTATTTTCTAAAATTAATTACATTAGTGTTTTAGGGTTAATGAAGATCAGGGTCATTTTAAATGAATTGACTCATGAGAAATTTTCCTAAAGGTTCTGGTTATCATAAACCTTCCAAAATTTTCCTAGATTTTTCTAAGACACATGCTAATTAATATGATTAAATTAAGCAAATAATGTAGATAAACTTAAAAAATATGGATCTCGGTCCAAAGGTCTTCTCTAACTTTGGAAAAAATCAAGGAGTGTTCCGCTTGACAGAGGCTACAACATGCCAAAAATTCAAGCTATGGTGATAAGTCTACATGCATGGAGAGTTAAAAGACTCCCAACTCTAATTAAGTTTTTTAAAAATAAAATATTAATCAAATGGACTTCAAACAAATTTCACATTGTTCTCCTCTATTCACTGAGCAAGAGGGTATTTTTATTTTAATTTTTTGATTTCTCTACACCAAGATATCGATTTTTGAAGTTAGGATGTATTTTCTAAATTTTTTTATTCCCTTTTTATCTATTTAAATGTGTGACACCTCATCAACCTACGGTGGCTCCGAAACTCCACGCGGCGCACTCCCATTCGATGTCACCATGCACTTCAGCGCTGACCGGCTTCATCTTGGCCGTCCATTCGATCCATCCTTGATCGTACGACAGTCTGTCATCGTCCCTGATAGCCAAGCCAAAGAACTGTCCATCTTCCAAGCTTGACATCTCCCGCATTTCTTAACCAAATTAAGTGATTTCTTTTTTTAAAATGCTCGTCTAGGCTAGTGAAACATATCCATATGGTTAAGATTCCATGAAATTAAGCCCAAGAAAATGGAGAATCAAAATAAGCTCGAAAGGAGAAGAAGTTCAATACCTTGGCTCTGAGAAGGAAAGCTTCAATCAGAGATGCTCGGCACGTTCGTTGAGGTCCAAGGAGGCTAAGGATTGAGCCTTAAGGTCTAGGTAGGAATTCAACCAAGCTCGATTTCAGGTGTAGGTCTAGTAGGTGCTTGGCACGTTCCTTGGAGACCAAGGAGGCTAGAGATTGAGCCTCTTGCTATGGTGTAAGGTCTAGGTAGGAATTCAACCAAGCTCGATTTCAGGTGTAGGTCTAGAGCTATGTTTGGGGCTATTTCAGAGGGGAATTTGATGGGGCTTTTCCTTCTCTTGCTGTTGTGAAGATGTAGGCACAACTAATTGGAGTTTGGTGGAGTTTTAAGGGATGTCATCTTTCTGTCCTAATTTTTTAGCTCAAAATTAAGGTTACACGGCAGGAATTAGGGAATTGGAGTGATTGGATTGCACCGTGGAGGTCTTGAGGAAGCTCTGTGACTGATTTGGAGGTCTTTGTCTGAGAAATTTTTAGCACCCCTCCCTTGGCAGCACCCCTCCCTTGGCAGTGGAGGTGAGCTTTTATAAACCCTCCCTTGGCTGTGGAGGTGAGATTTTATAAAAATGGCAAAGGCGTGGCTGTCATGGCCAATTGGGGGGTGCAATGTGATTCTTAGGTGCATGGCAGAGAGGCTCTAACATTTGATTTGGGTGAGGTGGCCTCTTAGTTTGATTTACGTGAAGTTCAAGTGGAGGTTTTCCTTGGTTTTGGCTTCTCTGGTGACTAGGCCGGCAGAGGTGGCTAAGAGCTAAGGGAACCCAGGGGAATATGTCACAGTAATTTAATGGGCTTAGGCTTAGTTTTGGAAAAAAAATCTTAAGCAATTATGGCATGAAATCCCTTGATTTAAGGGACCATTGGTCCATGGCTTAGCTTAGGTGGTTAGCTGAGTTTTGGCTCAGTCTTAGGGTCCAACTAATGGCTATAGAGTCATTAATTTGATGGCTTTGGGGTGGTTAGGCTACAATTAGTGCATGGGTCCAAGTGAGTGAAAATGACCAAAACTTGGGTTTGGGTTGGGCTAGCCATGTACTTGATCCTAATTGACTTATGTACTTCATGTATATGATTGTAATGAACATTTTTGGTGAAGGATTGAAAGGATTTTGAGTTGAATTGAAGGGTCAATTTGAAGGAAAGGAATTTGAAAATTGGTCATTTTGGGCATGTTGGGCTAAACATGGGTCTAGATTGGGCAAACCTTGGGCTAAGTCCAAATTGATGGTGAAAATTGTCAATAGGAACTTCATGAAGAGTTTTCAACATGAATTGGGTGCCAATTTTGTGATTAAGGCAATCAATTTGGTGAAATTTGGGGACAGCCAATTTGAGGCAATTTAGGGATTTTGGACTTAAGTTGAAATTTAATGAAATTGTGACTTCATCAAGGCCAATTGATGATCAATTTGGATGTGTAGGAATGTTATAAACAGTTTTCAACAAAAACCATGGCCAATTGTGGGGGCTATGGATTTAATTTGGTGAGACTAGGTTATGTGTCTAGAATTGGGGGTTTGACCTAAATAAAAAAATTGGGCTCAAAACATGGGCCAATTGAGCTTGTATTTGGTTTATTTTGGTCACATTGAAGGTGCATTTGAGTTTGAGACTGAAATTTCGGGAGATTGGGATTTAATTGATGGATATTTGAGTTGAATTTGGGGAAATTTGGGCCTTTAAAGGCAAATTTGGGGGTCTTGGTCAAAGATGGTCAAATTGGCCAAATTGGGTAATGTTGTAGTTGAGAAAAATGAAATTGGGAAATGGGAATTTTTGAGATTTTTAAGAATTTTTGAAATTTTGGGCCCATGAGGGGCATTTTGGTAAATTTGATTGTTTTGGGTAATTTGGGTGTTTTCAAAAGGTTTGAATAGTTGAGAAAAATGAAATTGGGAAATGGGAATTTTTGAGATTTTTAAGAATTTTTGAAATTTTGGGCCCATGAGGGGCATTTTGGTAAATTTGATTGTTTTGGGTAATTTGGGTGTTTTCAAAAGGTTTGAAATGATTTTTGAAAAAAATTGGGTATTTTGGATAAATTTGGGAAGTTTGGCCAAATTTAGGGTTTCAAGGGTACTTAGGTAATTTGGGGAGTTTAGGGGAAAAAGGTCAGGCTGAGTATTTTTTGTAAAATTGGGGAACTAACCACCAAAAGTAAGTCATGGACCAATGAAAACCCCATTTGAGTCCTCTATGTACTAGTGTTAGCTAAACCTTAGCCTAGGGCTAGTAGGTTTAGGAGACCATCTACATAAGTATCCCAAAGGATCAATGGATGAAAGCCAACAAGGGACCATAGTCAGGAAATTCTCGGTTTAGAGTAGTGAGTGATTATGAGTGAAGTGAGTGCTTTAGCTCTAGACCAACACCCAAGGTCAACCCTAAGGTAAAATAGCCCTATATGAACTCTCCTTGAGCTCCCCCATAATGACCCCACCTATTAAGTGTTATAGGTTAGGAGGAACGTCAAGTTGAGTAAAGAAGACTTTAGAATTTCTAATGGTGAGGGTGCCATTTTCTAGTCCTCTAAGAATAGTCAATAGGAAAGTCCTATGGCTAGACCCTAAGCTACTAAAGAGAAAGACTAGACCTCAACCAAAAGTGAGGTCAACACCAATTTAAACCTTCCCCATAAGATTGATATTTGGGGCTTAAATAGAAAGTCCATTATTACTTGATAATGATACGTATACTTGCATAGAATCCAAATATTAATTGTATTAATTGATTATATTTAATTAAATTTTACACAATCTATCACAATAAAAAAAGTCACATCAGTAACTAAAAAGGGAAAATAAAATCACAACCAAAAGTGAGGTTAACAAGTAATAATAACTCTAACGCTCCTAATCCGCAATTGGGAAACAATGCTGCAAACCCATTAGGAAACTCTCACAATCAAGAAAATCAAATCTATAAACCTTATTATGCTTGAATTTTTAATAATTTGCAGAGTAAGGAGAAGAAGTTTTCAATGGAAGAGTTAATATTTCAAATGGGAAGTCAATTACAAATTTAAGAAGCTGCAATTAGAAACTTGGAAAATCAATTAAGATATAGTGCTACTGCACTTAACAATAAACCTCTAGGAAAGTTGCTTAGCAATGTTGAAGTAAATCCTTAAGATCATAATAAAAAGCAAATTAAGGCTACTCAACTAAGAAGTGGAAAAGAATTGGAAACCAAAGTTCAAAAAGAAGTGAAAGTTGAAGTTGAGAAACAAAAATCTGGTGAATATTTTTCTGGTGAATATTTTCATTTTGAGTTTAAATGTCATAGTAAACAAAAGAAAATCACTGTAGAAAGACCACTGCCTCCACTTCCTTGAAGATTGAAGAAAAAAAACAAAGATAACCAATTTTCAATTTTTTATGGAAATATTAAGAAAATTAAGGATACATATTCCATTTTTTTAAGACTTTGAACAAATTTCAAACTACGTGAAGTTCATGAAGGATATACTTAATAAGAAAAGAATGTTTGTAGATAATGAGTCTGTTGCACTATGTGAGAAGTGTAACACTATAATTCAAAAAAGCTTCTTGAAAAACATTTAGATCCTGGTAGTTTTACTATTCCTTGTGCTAATGGCAGAAAATTTTATGGAAAAGCTTTATGTGATTTAGGAGCCAAAATTAATTGTATGCCTTCATCAATTTTTAGAAGGTTGGGTTTAGGAGATATTTCACTTACAACTGTAACTCTTCAGTAAGCTGATCGTTCGATTACCTACCCTAAAGGAGTTATAGAAGATGTTTTGGTAAAAGTTTATAAATTTATCTTTCTTGTGAACTTTCTTGGTTTTGATATGGAGAAAGATAAGGAACTTCTATTATTTTAGGAGGACCATTCCCTGCCACTAGAAGATATTTGATTGATGTGCAGAATGGAAGAATAACTATGAGAGTTAGTGATCAAAAGGTTACATTTAATATTACAAATTCTATGAGATATCATGCAAAAGAGCAAGAGATTGAATGTTTCAGAATGAATATTAATGAATATTGAAGCCATAAACATTTCATGAAAACATTTGAAAAGAAATTTGAAGAAGAATATTTGGAATTTGAAGATGAGGATAAAGTTTAAGATGAATCTATGGAAGTGAGAAATGAAGATTTGGATTATGTTCAGGAAAATTTTGAATTGTTAGATCCGACAGACAGTAATAAGAATTTGATTTCATCTATTGAGAAACCTCCTAAATTAGAAATGAAAACACTTCCTACAAAATTAAACTAAAAATTCTTAGGATGTTATTGTATCTTAAGAATCAACATAAACGCTAAAACAACAATTGTTGGAAACTTTGAGAAGATACAAGAAAGCCTTTGGATAGACATTAACTGATATCGAAGAAATCATTCCTTCAACTTGTATGCATAGAATTTTATTGGAAGATCATCATGAACCAAGAGTTTGCCCTCAAATGAGATTGTTTTCCCTCAAATGAGATTGAATCCTATGATGAAAGACGTTGCCCTCAAATGAGATTGAATCCTATGATGAAAGACGTTGCCAAGAAAGAGATTTTAAAATGGTTTCATGATAGAATAATATATCTTATTTCAGATAGTGCTTGGGTGAGTCCAATTTACTGTGTTCCAAAGAAAGGAGGTGTGATTGTTGTGACAAATGAGAATAATGAATTAATACCAACAAGACAAGTCACTGGATGGCTGATCTGCATAGATTATAGAAAATTAAACTCAACCATCAGAAAGGATCTTTTTCCTTTAATATTTTTGGGCCTAATGTTGGATAGGCTGGCTGGGAACAAATATTTTTTCAAGAAGGATCACTTTCCTTGATCTATCAGAACTTGGAGTGATTTGGCGCATAAGTTCCTTGCTAAATATTTTTTTTCATAAGAAATTGTGAAGTTTAGAAATGATATTACATATTTTTTTGAGTTTTAAGGAGAATCCATTTATGAAGCATGAGAACGATTTAAACAACTACTGAAAAAGTGTCCACACCATGCTATATCAAATTGGTTAATAATTCAAAGTTTTAATAGTGGATTAGCTGGATTTCGTAGATCTATTATCGATGTCGCTGCTGGTGGTTCATGGATATCAAAACCATTTCATGATGCTTATGCTTTAATAGCAGAGATGGCTACAAATAATTTTCAATGGACTTCTGAAAGGTTTAATACTAAGAAAGAAGTCAATATTCAAGAAACTGATGCTTTTGCATTGTTAGCAAATCAAGTTGCTGCAATTTCAAGGAAGTTAGACCAATCTTGAATGAATTTTCTTAAGCAATTGCAATGATTGAAGAGAATTTATTAGGCTAAATGGTAGATTCTCAAGCATCACAAGAAACTTTGAATGCCATAAAAAACAAGCAAAATAACCCATATTCAAACTATTATAACTCAGGTTAGAAGAACCATCCCCCAGTTTGGAAGAACCATCCCATGTTTAACTGGAATAATTCTTCGAGTGGTAATAATCAGCAATGGGGTAACAACCAAGTAAACCGATTGGGAAACAAGATAACTAATGGAATAGTAATTATAAACTGACTTATTCTCTAGGTTTTAACAGTAATCCATAATTTAAAGAGATAAAGTTTCCTATAGAAGAAGTGGTGTTACAAATGAGAAATCAACTGTAATGTCAAGGAGCCACAATTAAAAATATTGAGAATCATTTGGGACAAATATCAAATTCATTAAGTAAAATATCCAAAGTAACACTTCCTAGTAACAGTAAAGTAAATCCAAAAGACCAGAATAAAGAGCAAGTGAAAGTTTTTCAACATAGAAGCAGAAGAGATTTGGAAGGTAGAGTTCAAAAAGAGACTAAAGTAAAGAGAAAAGAAATTGAAGAGCATAAAGAGGATGCTCTGAAAGGTTTAGAGAGACCTATTTCTCTGCTTAAAGTTGACTTGGAAAACCCACCACATCCGTTGTCCCAGAGGCCCTGTCAACAGAAGTTGGATAAATAATTTTCAAAATTTATAGAAACTTTTTAGAAGCTTACAATTAATATTCAATTTACTAAAGCTTTAGAACAAATGTCAAGCTATGTGAAGTTTATGAAGGATATTCTTAACAGAAAAAGGAAGTTCAAAGATAACAAGATTTTTGCCCTAGTGAGGACTGCAGTGCTATAATTCAAAAAATGCTTCCTAAAATGCTTCAAGATTCTGATAGCTCTACAATTCCATGTGCAATAGGAGACAAATTTTATGGGAAAGCATTATGTCATTCAGGTGCAAACATTAACCTTATGACAATATCAATATTTAAAATATTAGGATTAGGTTAAAATATCAGGATTAGGAGAAATATTCCCTACTACTGTAACTTTGTAGTTAGAAAACCATTCAATAACATATCTTAAAGGACTTATAGAAGATGTCTTAATGAAAGTGGATCAATTTATCTTTCATGTTGATTTTATTGTGCTAGATATGGAGGAATAAAAGGAGATACCGTTGACCTCACTTTTGGTTGAGGTCTAGTTTTTCCTCTTTAGTAGCCTAAGGTCTTGCCACTAGTTAGAGGACTTTCCTGTTGACTATTCCTAGAGGTCTAGAAAAAGGAACCCTCATGATTAGAAACTCTAAACCCTTCTTTTCTCAACTTGAAGTTCCACATATTAGTCCTACCTAACCTCTAGCACTTAGTAGGTGCGGTCAATATGAGAGAGCTCAAGGTGAATCCCATAGGACTGCTTGGCTTTAAGGTGGACTCTGGGTGTTGGTCTAGAGCTGGTTCATTCATTTGCACTCACTTTCACTCACTTTCACTTATAACCCTACCACTCACATCCCTACACCCAACTTGTTTACTTTGATCCCTTGATCCTTTTGGAGACTCATGTGGATGGTCCCCTAGACCCACTAGCCCTAGGCGGGGGTTTAGCTAAGACCATGTTGACCTCACTTTTGGTTGAGGTTTAGTTTTCCATCTTTAGTAACCTAGGGTATAGCCATAGGACTTTCCTGTTGACTATTCCTAGAAAACTAGAAAAGGAACCCTCACCATTTGAAACTCCAAACTCCTCTTTGCTCAACTTGAAGTTCTACATATTGGTCCTAACCTCTAGCACTTAATAAGTGGGTTCACTCTAGGGGAACTAAAGGAGAGTTCCCATAGGACTGTATGACCTCAAGGTTGACCCTGGCTGTTGGTCTGGAGCTATTTCACTCACTTGCACTCACTATCACCTATATCCATTTACAACCCTAAACCCAGAATTGTTCTTTTTGATCCCTTAATCTTTTGGGGGACTCATATAGATGGTCCCCTAAACCCATTAGCCCTAAGCTAGGGTTTGGCTAAGATCAGTACATAAAGGACCCAAACGAGGATTTCATTGATCCATAGCTCTTATAGGGTGGTTGGTACCCCAATTCTACCAAAATATCCAACCTAGCCTTTTGCTCCTAAATTCACCCAAATTACCTAAATACCCTTGAGATCCTAAATTTGGTCAAAATCATCAATTTCACTTAAAATATCCAAATTGGTTCAAAAATCATTTCAAACCATTTCAAATTGTCCAAATTACCCAAAACCGCCCAACAATTCCAAAATCACCAAAAAAACCCCCAAAATTACCAAGATTACAAAAATACCATTGGCACCCCAAACTTTCCCAAAACATACAAAATCACTCCAAATGTCCCCAAACCAATTTGGACGCTCCAATTGGACCCAATTTGGCCAATTTGACCATCTTGACCAAAAACCCCCAAACTGCCATTAACGATTCAATTTTCCCAAATTCACCTCAAATATCCATCAATTTGGCCCCAATCCCCCTCAATTTCAATTCTAAACTCAAATTAAAATTTTATATGACCAATATAAACAAAATTCAAGCCTATGTGGCCAATGCTTTGAGCTCAACTTTGATCTAAGTCAAACCCCCAATTTTGGTCTTATGACTTATTCTTTCCTAATTGAACCACATAGCCGACATAAGTTGCTTTAATTTTAATCCTAAACTCTTCATAAAAATCCTAAGCATCAAATTTGACCCTCAATTATCATTGTTGAATCCTCAATTGCACTCAATTTTGACCTAAATCCAAAAATCCCCATATTTGCCCCAAATTGGCTGTCCCCAAAATCCACAAAATTGAATTTTTAACCCCAAAATTGACACCCAATTTTTGTTGAGAACTCCTCATGACATTCCTATGGACCATTCTCAACCATCAATTTGGACTTAGCCCAACCTTAGCCCAACCTAGACCTAAGTCTAGTCCAACATGCCCAAATTGACCAAAATCCCAAAATCCTTCAAATTGAGCTTCCAATTGAACTAAAAATCATTTCAATCTAACACCAAAAATATTCATGATAAACAACACAATATTGACCAATAAATTGAGCTCAATGTCATGGCTATCCTAACCCAAACCCAAATTCTAGCCATTTTGACCTAAATTGAACCCATACAATAAAAATTGACTTAGACAACTTAAAGTCACCAAATTAAGGTTTTCATAACGAAAACTTGGACCCTAGTGCCAAGGCTAAACCCCCTTAAACCACCCAAGTGAGCTATGAACCAATGGTCCCTTGATTTGATGGATCTTAACTGTATTTGGGCCTTATTTGAAAATACTTTGCCATCATGACAAACCATTGGAGGTAAATTATAATTAAGCTTACCCCTTGCTCATCTGACCACCTGGCCACTACCCCTTGCCCTGTCAGCCAGCCAAGTGGCTAGAAAATTCCGAAACCGCGAGCCACCACCCCTAAATCAAACCCAATTTCAAGCATAGAGGCCACCTCATCCCAATGGCTCTTGAGAGCACCTCAGACCTCCACCTAAGAAACTCTTTACACCCAACAATTTGCCCTAAGCTTCCCTCTAAGATCCTCTATTTAATCAGCCCCTTAACGACCAAAGAAAGTAGTGTGCTAAAATCCTTGCGGAAACTTTGTCCAATTGCTCTCAGACACTCTCCACGAACACCTAAGCTCATTGCCACCATTTTTCCCCCCGATCCCCTCAATGGAAGCCCAATTTTGAGCTCAAAATTTCAGCTCAAACTAAGAATCTCTTCATAGTCCACCAAACTCAAATTAATTGTGCACACACCATCCCCTAGACTAAGAGGAGTTGATTCCCCATCAAGCCCCCTCTGTAACAACCGCTAAGGTAGCACTAGACCAACACCTGAAATAAAGGTTGATCAAATTCATATATAGACAATTCAATAGAGGACAAGGCTTCATTCGGAGGTTTGTTGGGTCCAATAGTAGCTACCATAATGATTTGATTGTGGCCTCCCCTCTCAGATAAAGGCATTGAACTCTAACCCTAAACTAATCTTGTTTCGACTCTCCATACGTAGTTACTGTATTTCAGACCATAGAAACTGTATAGATAGGATTGCTTGAGTAGATGAAGGTTTAGGAACAAACCACATGTAATTTGGTTGAATCTAGATAAAGATCTTAAGGTTTTAGTGTGAACGGCTCACGGGTTAGTTCACATGGGGATGATAACAGAGAGCCTTCTAATCACGCGTGTATCGAATGGATGGAAGAGATCAAGCCAGATCAACTCTTGGTGCTTAAAGTGTCATCCACGCAGAAGCTGAGGGGGATGACAGTGTCAAATGGCAGAGCATCGCGTGTTCTTTCCGAGCTGCCAAGGATCCAGTCAGCGCCTCGTGGATAAGTAGAAAAATAGGGATTTTTGAATTACTTTTAATACCTAAACTTCAAAAATCTATATCTTTATGTAGAAAAATCTTAAAAATAATAAAAAAAATATGCTCCTGATCAGTGAACAGAGGTGAATAATGAGGACCAAAAATAAAATTTATTTTTCAAATATATTATTTTTAATGAATTAAATATCCCCTATGGTATCTTAATTCTTAATGGGTTGAAATTTTGAGGGTTTATTCCCCATCACAGAGGAGATGTTCTCTGAAGTTTCCATGGTTAGAGGGCATCTTTATGATTCTAGCCCTAATTTTTAAGCTAAAGTGACCATTTTAGCTTAATTTAATTATATAAATCAAAACAACACTTAGAAAATTATGAGAATATTTTTAGTAGGTTTCTTGTGGTCAGAGAAGTCTAGGAAAAATATCATGATGTTTTGAATAACCTTGTGAAGTTCTACATAATATTAAATGTTAATATCTTGTATTAATCTAGGTAAATTATATACTTATCAAAAATTGACAAATTTCTTCCCACACTATACATAAAAATCATATTTATTCACTGTAAAAATTTGAAAAATATTTGATTAAGTCTAAGCACTAAAGTTGATTTTCTAAGAAACCTTATATTTTTGTATAAAAATAATTATAATAAAATAAATACATTTGGGAAAATTTTGAAAATGAGTTTTCTGAGTTTCTTGTGATCCGAGGCGCTTAAGAAAAATAAAAGTTATTTTTGGTAAAATACTTGATTTTTTAGCCTTATCTCGAATTTAAAATAATTAAAATAATTTAAAATTCCAAAATTACAAAAATATTTCAAAATATACTTAATTATTCCCTGATCACGTGGGACTCATTAAAGGTATTTTACTAATTTTCTTAAGTTAGAAAATGAATTTTTGAGGCTTAAAATGAATTTTCTCTATATTCTCACCAAAATATTTATGTTAAATAAATTAAAAATCACAAAAATATAAAATTTGATTCTCTGAGTTCCTTAAACTCATAGAAGTCTATTAAAAAATAAAAATGATTTTTGTAATTAAAATATAGTTTTATGTTTAATTTAATCATTAAATTTGATTAAAAATTAAATAATAACAATAAAAATTTAATTCAAAAAATCACGAAAATTTATCCTAAGTGTTTCTCTCACCTTAAAAAACCTCTAATAATTTTTCCTCAAATAAAAACTTCATTTTGGAAAGCTTAAAAAATTAACCTTTGAAAATCCTATCTTCTAAATTTGAACAATTATCTAGATTAAATTAAAACTTTAAGAGGTCCACATGTTCTTCTCTAACATTATAATTACTTCATGGATATGACACTTTAAACCCTCAAAGTCACTTGAGTTGTGTTTAATGAGTTATGAAGTGAAATGCCCCAAGGGTAAAGTGATAATTTTAGACTTTGGTGTCTTAATCAAAATTTAAGATTAACCAAGGGAAGAATGAGTAATTTTTATCATAATAAGCATGTTTTGATGATTGAAATATAATGGGATTAAAAAGTAGAAATCCACTCACCACCTCTGCACAATGTCAATAAGATTATAATATTCCTAATCTTCATGACTTGGAAGTCAATTAAAGATAAAATGATTCTTCAAGTAAGGGGTTTAAGCTAGAGAAGATGATAATCTACTTTTCTTAAGCCCAAAGTTAAGGATAATTTGATCAGTTAATAGGAATGCACATTATTTAAAATCAAAACTTTGATGACTGCCATTTCACCCATTATGATTGTTAAAAAACTTAGTAGTGATCTAGGCTCAATATATAAACTCAATTGATCGGATTTTGAAGATAACATAATTGGTGATTAACATATTTAAAAATACTAGAAGCCTAACCCTATTTGTGGGCACCGTAATCTTAAATAACCTAAACTTGCCTCAGGGGCACTCACTCACATAACTCTTAAATGAAACATCAGTTGATTAATTAAGTATCATATCCATGAGATAATTAAATTGTCAAGTTTCATTGAGTAATGGGGTAGTCGCACTTCAACCTCGGATGACTAATGGAACAATAAGATATGTTTAAAATAAACTCAAAAAATTCAAAAGAGCCTCAAAGTAGTTCAAGGTCATTCCCTCAACACTTTAAAAACTTCTGGATATTTTAAAGAGCAAATTGAACTTGTCATATTTTGTTCTAAGATTATCCACTATGATCTTCCAAGAACTAATAAAATGATAGCCTGGGATTAGGTAGCCAAACCATCATATACTCTTGCAATTTAAACTTTCCTACAGTATTGTCTACATATCTTGCATGTACTGACTTTTCAGGTGGTGGAACGAGAAGACTTGCTAGATACGATTTTACTGTTTACAATATCATCTTTTCCTATATTTTTCGCACTTACTTATAAAACTTGAATGTTAAACAACGATATCACCCTGCATGAAAATCAAAACTACTAGGATAGCCACAAAACCAGAACCAAAACTAAAATCAACCAAGATAAAATTCACCACCACAACATTCAAAATTTAAAACAACTCAAAATTTATTCACAAACATCACAGAATAATAATCACAACAAAATTAAGACGTTTCTATCAGATGATCAGGAATCCCTCAAAAGAGGTAACTTACAGTTACTAACGAGGATTCCTACGGTCTAATGAAAGTACAAAATTCATCAAGTACGGAACGAGTGAACTGTAGGATCCTAACTGGTGTCATTCTAATCAACTTTAATATGCCCCATAATATTTAAAGAACCATAACCATAGTTTGACATCATAACTTGACACACTAGAAAACTTAAAGTCGTCATGGCAAGGAACCAGGAGCTAGCATTGTGGGCAGCACGACCATGTTTAAGAGCAAAACATGTTTTCTCCAGCTAAACCATCCCTTCCTTAGAATTAAACAACAAGCCATAAGATTTTAAGGTTTTCTTCCTAGTGTGATATAAACCCTCACCTCATCTTTAGGTCTTTGTACGGCTCTGCTGTATAATATAAGCACTAACTCATCTTAGGATTTTGAGGTTGTCGTTTGTCACGACCTAAGTCCTCAACTCTTCCAAGTCAAACAAATGTAAGCCCTAAATTAGTAAAATTGGCAGGATGAAACATTCAAATAATTTAACCTCTAAATTGAAGCCAAACAATATGATAGCTTGAAAATTCACTGAGGTTCTCCTCTGGATCTATGACATTCTTTAGTTCTTCCTCATTTGGATTCTACAACAAAATGTTCCAAATTTGAACCATTCCCCTTTCAAACCTTTTTGTTCAATATCATTGAAAGGTCCTATCTTTTTGATCGCTTTGAAGATAATATTTCCTGATTTTTATCAAGAGTTTTCTTAGGTGACTTCGGTTATCTAATATGTAATTAACTATGGGGGATTGCCTTTATAGGAAGCTCTTTGTAACCCACCTTAATATAAACCCTGTTTAATTTTTCATATTAAATAGTGGAATTTGTCGGCAAATAAAATGGTTTTGCAGACCAGATGGATGTCATATATTTCTTAGTCTATTTGATTGAGTTTCATCCTCAAGTCTTGTGTTTATTTATTACGATAGATACAGGGTTTGAGGTATAGAGAGCTATCATTTAAACTATGAAAAATATGGGATTAGAAACTATATATGTATATGTAAATTAAACAACTTTTAGAAGCAGGTGATGAGATTTCAATTCTGATGGCTGGCATCTTCCAAAGGGCAAATCCTCCAACCAAAAATAGTGTAGACAACTCCTGGAGACTCCGTTGGAGACTAGCTTTTCTCTCCCTATTAATTAAGAAATATTATCTTCATACATCGGTAATGTGTCCATGTCCCTCTTGGACCAAGTTACCCTTCTTCCGTTGGCATGCTTTGCCCATTTGTCTTGAGAGAGTAAGGTCAACTCTTTTGGACTTCAAGACCGTCTTTTCAATCACTTTTTAATAGAGAGGTTCAGGAGGCCATTAAGGTCTTTTAATTTTTGTGTGGGGTCATGCCACCAATAGGTGCGTTGGTAGACTAGTTGTACCTGTGCATTGTGCGTTGTTAAGTTGGTACCGCACTAGGTCCCAAACACTGCACTTTTTTTTCCCTTTCACGTTTGATTTGCTATTCTGCAAGTTAAATCAGATTATGTCATGCTACGCGTGTTCTTTAATTTTTCTTATATTAAATAAACCCTTCTACTTTTAAACTATTTTTTCAAAAAAATTTAAAATCTCCACAATTTAAATAAAGACTTGCTCCGTCTATAGATCAAACTCTGTTAATTTTTAGTGCTCGCACGGACGTTATATTATAAAGACGTGGTATTGGCCAAATAACTAACCCTAGAGCTTTCTTTTGAAGCTGCTACAATGGCATTCCCAATGCTCACATTTTCTTACAACCTGCTGACGAGCCTCAGTGCCCGCAACGTTGCACCCACCATCAAGTTTGGAGCAGGATTCGAAGATCTCGAGGTCGTCCTCAAGAAAGCCCCGTATAATGAAAGTCTCCACTCTAGAGTTTCAAGAGCTGTTTGCTAAGTTTAACCTAAGCTGCCCTCAGGACTTCCCTTCTTATATGAACGTCAAGAATACTGCCACCACGGTGCCTACCAAGCCTGTTGTTCCCATTTCTACTAAGGGAAAAGAATTTATGATCATTAGAGACCCGACTGAGGAATGGGTTGTTCTGTCGTCAGTATTTGAAATTGGATTGAGTTTGAGGATTGCATCGTTGACCCGATCCCAAAAGAGAAACTATAATAGAAAGGTTCAGAAGGCTACTGAAGCCCAAATTCTTGAGGAAGTACCTATTAATGAAGATCCTCACCAGGAGGAGTCAGGATTACGGGAGACCTATCCACTTCTACGAGGGAGTAGGTTCCATCCCTTAATGGATACTAATGGGTATGAATGTATCCAGAAGATCGCCACTACTTTACCGTCACCTCATGGACATGGTGGGGAGAGGAAGAAGTCTACTCCTATCAACGAAGTCAGTTCAATTTTCTAGAAACTAGCTGTCAAAAAAGGTTGTTCAGTTGACGAGTTACTCAGATGAGTAGGGCGTGCAGTATCCCCTTGCATGAAGAAAGAAATTTTAAAGAATGTTAGATTGGTCAGATGCTCCCAGAAATCAACTGGAGCCTTTCCTGCTTGCATTCCCGTCTGGTTCTGCCTGGGGAGCAGAATTGACACCACCATTGTTACTATTGATTCTACCATCACTAGACCCGCAGGATGTTGACCAGTTAAATCGCATCTGGATCTGAGAATTCTACCAACTACCAGTCATAAGGATTTTATTAAAATCTTGAAGGTTAAGATGAAGAGGTTACCAAGTACAGTATCTGGTCCACGTCATGGGGAGCATACTTCTCTTCAAAATGCTGATGTTTCTACAAAGACACTCCATCTCAAGACATCACCGTTATAGAAAAGGGTATGGATACCCAAGGTTGTCGTACCGGTACGGTCTAATAAGCCCGCAGGGCAGGATCATGGAATGAAACAAGGGTTTGAAGTATCTGACATTGTTGCAGCATTTGCTAGTGAGTTGGAGGAACAAGTGGAGGATATCTAGCCAAGTCCTCCAAATCTCAAAATTCTACAAGAATTGATAAGTGAAGAAAAGATTGAAAAGCTCAGGGTCGAGATTTTCGAGTTAGCCTGAGAACATGGAGTTTCTATTGATGATGACAAAGATTTTGACTTCAATGATTACCTCGTAGAAGAATTTATGAATGTCCATATCATCAAGACCAGATTAGCTGCATCTGCGCGTGATGCTCAACCTCTCGTTGAAGAGAACGCCGTAGATGAGCTGCGTAGGGATATCTTCCTAAGGGACGAGTAAAGCAGCCAAATGGAGAAAAAAATGGAAGAGATGGCTGCTGCCATGAACACCATGGCCACAGCTCATGAACAGTCTCAACCACCACAGTTATCCTCTCCAGAAGTCAATCAACCGGATATTATACACATTATAGATGAAAGGAGAGAAGTTGCCTCAACAAATAGAGATGATCAACAAAATAAAGATTCTCCATCAAGCGCCATGCAAGAAAAGGAATTTAAGCAAATGGTCGAACAAGTTTGGGAGGCCTTAACCAAATTTAAGGGTGGTGCATTGATTTTGAAGGGTAGACCCTACCTGGAAGAGTTTGATGTTGTACCATACCCTAAGGGTTTTGTGTCACTAAACTTTAAGATATTGATGGGACTGGAAATCCCAGGCAAGATATAACAAATTTTTGAGCCAGTTGTGGTAATATAGTAGGAAATAAGGCCTTATTTTTTTGACAGTTTGTTAGCAACCTATCAGGAAACACGTTTAATTGGTATACCGAATTATCTAATGGATCAGTTAAAACATTCAAAGAGTTAGAACAATTATTCATGAAAAGATTTTCCAGAGTGCAACATCATTTGTCAATTGGAGATCTCATAATGGAAAAAATAAAAGCCCAACAAGACTTTAGTGGAATATATTTTTTGGTGGAGAAACCTTAGCATAAAATGTGAACCGCAGCCGTAGGAACATCATGCAATTGAAATCATAATCAAAAGGGCCAGTGGCTTTCATGCTCAAGGGACTCACGATTAAATCCTTCAAGAAGCTACTCAACAAAGCTAGTAATCTTCAAGAAAAGTCAAACACATGGATTCTCATGAGAAGTCCAAGAAGCCCAAGACAACCAAAATATTTGAAAAGAAGTCCAAAATAGTGACAATGGTCGATAAAAGAAAGCAACCGATCAAGATACATGCAGAAAACCCCCATCAGTCATCACCACAACATGCTCGACAACAAACACAACAGTATATCCATTTTAGCCAGCAACGGCCTCAAGGAGGATCATACCGAATAGAAAATAAGAAAATGTCCATTGTGGAACAATGAAAAGTGGAGTGTTCCTTCAAAGACCAAACCGTACCCAAAATGTTTAGAAGTCTATTGAAGAAGCTTGAGTTCAGACTACCAGATCCAAATAAACTCGAAGAGGTTAACAAGAAGGATGAACCAAATTATTGCCCATATTACAAATTGCTTGAACACACTATAGAGGATTGTTTTGTCTTCAAAGATTGGCTTGAGAAGAATCTTAAAAAAGGGAATATAACGATCCTGAAAGAATATTTAAAAGAACCTGAAAAGGGTTCCATAAATATGATTTGAGCTAATCTCTCTGATTGACCCTGATTGACCCATATACTGGAAAAGATGGATGGAGTACGACATGGAACAAACTCAAGAGGGTACTGAATCAGATCTAGAATGCATCAAGACAAGCTTTCGTTCAAAGTCTTCATCCTGCCAACCCTGAGATGAAAATTTTACCAGAAGGTCCATCATTTTCAAAGAAGAAGAAGAAGAAGAACACCACCACGAAGACTAATAACACGGAGGGTAGGATAGGGGCTGCCTCTGCTAGATTAGTTATCTAGCATCCAGGGAAGAAAATCCTTGAACCCCTAACTTTTTATGATTATCTTTTTACCCTTTTGGGGTCTTATAAAGATAATGATTATTATTTTAGCTACGTTTTAACTATTTGTAGTCATAAAAAAATCGATTATGACCAAACTAACTTTGGTCTCGATTCCCAGGATAATCCTCAAATTGTACTTCAGTCCGATGAACTCACTAACAAGACTGAAGCAGACATCGAAAATACCAATTACGATAGCGCCGAGAGTGTGGAACCAATCCTCGACCGCCACGATGCACCGCTTGCCATCAACTTAGATCTTTTCGATGGAGAAGAAACTCCGGAAGATTTAAAACTTATATCTCAAGAAGAAATTACAGAAGTGAACTTAAGGAGCGGGAGAGTATTACCCCCGACGTCAAATCCAATGGATTAAGGAAAGCAAATACTAACTCGAGAAAAGCTACATCCACCTCCACCAGTGGAAGAACCAAATAATCAAGAGAAAATTGGAGGATCATACAAAGTGGATTACAACATGCTAGATCATATAAGGAAGTTGCTAGCTAAACTAAGCATCTACGATGCTCTAGTCCTATTAAAGGAGATGAGAGAGTCTCTTGTTACAGCCTTGATTGAACTAGAGATTTATTTAGCCTAATTGGCCAGCACATCCTTAGATGAAGTTTGGTCGTTGAAAGAAATGTCTAGGGTAACCTTCACAGATGAAGATTTGTTGCTCGGTACCGCCGACCATAATCACCCACTCTATATCTCTATTAACATCAGCAGATTTGTGTTTTCCAGAGTTTTAGTAGTTGCTGAAGCATCACTCAACTTGATGAGTCTAAAGACATCGGTCAATGTGGACATTGAAGCTCAGAAGTTTACTATCGATAAAATGATGCTAAGAGGATTCAACCAAAAGGGAGAGTGGGCCCTTGAATCAATTACATCGCTTATGAAGGTTGGAGAACTAGTAACAATCGTTAAGTTTCATATCATCGACACCTAGACCTTTTTCAATGCTCTACTTGATCGACCATGGATTCATGAACACAACATGGTTCCATCCTCTTACACCAGTGCATTAAGTACTACAAAGGCGGAGAAGAACATTGCATCAAGGGAGATTTACAGACTTTTTCAGTTTATGAAGTTGTCATTCATGAAGATGCCACCAACTACGTGCCTCCGAAGAAAGTGTCTTCTCTCGTGAAATTGTGACCAATAAAAATGAAGATTCAAAACAATTACAATGGCAAGGCCATTCAACTGCGCTTCAACAAATTTTCACCACTCTTTTGCAATGAGTTGGTGGGTGTTCTTTTAGTTCGCGCACCAGAGGTCAAGGCCGGGGATGTGGACAAGGAATAACCAACTTAATTGTTCAATGGACTAGGCCGACCATCAACATTGGTGATGAAGAAAGTTTTGAGGATGAGATAATGATGACAAAACAAAAGAAAAGTCAATACGAGATATCCTTAAAAGATATGGAGAAAAGTGAATATGAAAAAATGTATAATCGAATAAACCACTATGTTAACACCATGACCTTTACTCCTATTCTCCCTTAACAGGTCGAGAGTATAGAGGTCAAAGAGATCTGTTCTGCTGGTTCAAAGCCGATCAAGTTTTATCATGCTTCCCCTTCTACCATTCTTGAAAATCATGTAAATTTGGATGAGGATTCTAATGAATTAATGGAATTGTCTTTTGGTTACTTTTCATCTTATGTACAAAAGTTAATTCAGTAGGGACATTTTCAAAAATAGATGCAAAAAGATAAATTACAACTATTTAAAAAATTATGGAGTATTAAAAGCCGAACTCCCAACTTGAAAGAGGGTCTCGGATTTGGTATAGTCGGACCAGGTGCTGATTTAGAATTTTGTGTGGTTGTCACTAGTGGATCGGCAGGAGGTTTCGAGGATAACTCTCCTGATTAGCTAATAGAAGATGCTCCGCCGGAATTTGAGGAGGAAATCAAATCATTTGCTGATGAACTAAAGGAAATTAACATCAAGACAGAAGAGCATCCCCGACCTACCTTTATAAGTTCTATACTCAATGACGTACAATCTTTAGAATTTATCAAACTATTAATAAAATTCAAAGATTACTTTGCATGGAGTTTTGGTGAAATGCCAGGACTGTCAGCATAAGTTGCAGTTCATAAACTTGGGGTGGATAAAGATATGACCCCGTTAAAACAAGCTCCCAAAAGAATGTGCCTTGAAATAGAGCAGCAAGTCATTGCTGAGGTGAAGAAATTAATAGATGCTAACTTTGTAAGAGAAGAGAAATACCCTATGTTGTTAGCTAACATTGTATCGGTTAGGAAGAAAAATGGACAAATCTGTGTATGTGTCGACTTCAGAGATTTGAACAAAGCATGTTGAAAGGAGAAGCATGTTCAAAGGATGAATTTCCGCTCCAAATACCAGAAATCATGGTGGACATCACCTCAACATATGAAATTTTCTCCTTTATGGATGGGTCATCGGGGTGCAATCAAATCAAGATGGCTCCAGAAGATGCAGCACTTACAGCCTTCAAAACACCTATCGGGATTTTTTGCTACACAGTGATGTCGTTTGGGTTGAAGAATGACGGAGCAACATATCAATGAGCTATCACAAATATTTTTGATGATCTAATTAACAACCAAGTGGAATGCCACTTGGATGATTTAATCATCAAAAGTAAATAGAAAATAGAGCATTTGTATGATTTGAGGATTGTGTTCAAACAGTTACGACGATATGACCTTAAGATGAATCCCTTAAAATGTGCCATTGGCATTACCTTTAGGAAATTTCTAGGATTCGTTGTCCGTCATCAGAGAATCAAGATCGACTTGGATAAGATTAAAGCTATCTTGAAAATGCCAAAATGCCTCCTGCCTCCTCCTAAAACCTTGAAACAACTACGTTCCTTCTCAAGGAAGTTGGCATATCTGAGACACTTTATTTGTAATCTCTCATATACATGTCAGCCCTTCTCAGTATTAATTAAAAAAGAGGCCAAATTTGTTTGGGAAGAGAAATGCCACTTGGCCTTTGAGGACGTTAAGTAGTATTTAATGATACTTCCTATTTTGGCAGCCCCCATCCCATGGAAACCTTTGATGCTTTATACCGCGGCTCTGGACGACTCTCTTGGAGCCCTTTTAGCCCAAGTCAATGACGAGGGTAAATAAAACACACTTTACTAATTGAGTCATTGTCTAATACCGACGGAGATAAGGTATCCACTTATTGAGAAGCATTGTCTAGCCGTAATTTTTGCTGCTCAAAAGCATAGACATTACATGCTTTCTCATAAGATTACCCAAATTTCAAAAGTTAATCCGTTGCAATATTTGATGACCCAACCAACACTTTCCAGAATTCCAGCAAGATGGTCAATAATTTTATCGCAACTTGATATAGCTTTTGTTCCCCTCCGTGCTATCAAGGGACAAATTTTAGCAAATTTTCTCGCTGCACATCCTCTACGAACTAGGTCCCCTCTTAACGACGAGTTATCAGATGAGCAAATATTGCAAATGGAATCCTCCAGTGCGCAACGCTAGGAAATGTACTTCGACGGAGCATCGTTGGCCAGAATAGATAAAGGATCAGGAACAGTTATACAAAGCAAAGCAAGGATTGGTTTAATCTTTATCACGCCAGATAAGGGTATGTTAAGGTTCTCATACCATCTGATAGAGTAAAGCACAAACAACGAAGAAAAATATGAAGCCTTAATCTCTAGATTGGTGTTGGCAATCTCGATGGATATAATGGATATTGCCATCTATGGTGATTCTCAACTCATCATCCAACAAGTCGCCAGACAATACAAGATTCTAAAGCCAAGGCTAGCACAATACCATCAATATACAATGAAGCTACTGGAGTAGATTCCTAACGTAACTTTCTACCGGATTCCTCGGAGAGATAAAGCCCATGCTGACACTCTGACAAAACTTACAAAAGAATTGACATGCCCCCAGAAGATTCTATTGACATCATAATACAAGGAAGATAGATTTTGTCTTGAGTCAACTTTGACAATCTAAACAAGCTTGAAAAAGAAGAAGAAATGATGTTTGCGATTTCCGATATCAATCAAGATTAGTGTAGTCCATTAATAGAATATTTATAAACTAGAAACTGTGAGAGGACAAGTCGGCAGCGCATCACATCATAAGAAGGACTATGTCATATGCCCTAGTAGGAGATGTCCTCTACAGAAGATCACTTGACCAGTTGTGGCTACGATGTTTGAGCAGAGCCAAAGCATAAAATATTGTAAAAGAAGTACATGTCAGACTGGGTGATGCTCACCAGTCAAGGCCAAAGATTAACATGAAGATCAAAAGACTTAGATATTATTGGCCAACAATGATGTCCTATTGCATGGATATAGCTAGAAGATGTTACTAGTGCCAAATGCATGGGGTGTTCTTGCGTCAACCTCTGAATGTGCTACACACAATAGTTGCCCCGTGGCCATTTGAGTGTTGGGGCACGAACATAATAGGTCTGATAGACCCTTCGTCTTCCAAAGGACACAGATTTGTACTTGTCGCTACAAATTACTTTTCCAAATGGATGGAGGCAGTGCCGTTACGAGAGGTTACAACACAACACATCCTTCAAAAGCCAAGCCAAGTCGTCGACCATTTCGGGGTTCTGTGCAGAATAATCTCTGATAATGGGACAACCTTTAAAAGCACAAAGATAAACAACTTTGTTATACGACACGGGATGGACTAGAGATACTCTATGATCTACTATCCCAGGGTAAATGGCCTAGCTGAAGCATTCAACAAGACACTGGTATAGATTTTGAAGAAGAAACTGGATGAAAAAAAAAGAGATTGACATAACAGATTGCTAGAAGCTTTGTGGGCCTACCGGACAACGTTCAGAACTTCCACTTTGTGTACACCCTACATTTTTGTGTACGGGTCTGAGGTCGTAGTACCACTAGAAGTCAAGATGTAGTCTCTCAGAGTTGCTGTCACCAATCAACTTACAGCAGAAGAAAGTGCAGAACTTAGACTTGAAGAATTGGAAAGTCTCGAAGGAAAATTACTAGAAGTATTTGGAGCTTTACCAAGCAAAGATGTTATAAGCTCATGAAAAATTAGTCCTCCCAAGGACATTCAAAGTTATTGATCTCTTACTTGTGCTCAAAAGATCTATTTTTGCACGCCACAAGATAGGTGGAAAATCCGAGCCAACTTGGGAGGGACTATTTATTGTAGAAAAGGTCTGTGCGGGAGGAGCCTACCAATTAGTGGTTTTTTGGGGCGAAAGACCCATGTTGCTGATCAATGGATGATATCTGAAGACATACTACACAACTTGACATTGCTTGAATTAAAATTTTTGAGATTTTGATGGTTTTGGGGTTATTAATTTGGTCAAACGTTTGTGACCGGGTCGAAAAAAAATTGTAGTAAAATTAACCTCAATAAAATGAAAGCTTTTTGAAATTACGTACTTCTACTTTCTTCTTTGTATTATTTAAGCTCGATATTCTACTAAATTAAACAAACTATAAATAAATAAATTTCTCACCGACATGAACTAAAAAAAATTATTTTCTCTAATAAACATTTTTATTTTTCTTGTCTTGCTAAATTTCATCTCACTAATGTTTTTCCTATCGTTTGTAGAAAAAATGTCAAGATAGAGATTGATTTTTGCTTTTAAAGATGGTTGAAACCTCGCACTTAACAAGGAAAGGGCACTGCAAGGTGGCACCATAGACTTTGACATGGACTTCAATCAAGTCGACATGGACTATGAGGGTCCCTTAATGGACGTGGTCAGCCATCGAGAAAAAGAAGGGCTACCATCGCTGCTAAAATTAACACTAGGGAAAATTCCACATTTAAGGGGAAAAATGTGATAGTACAACAAGATTTGTTGGAGGGGACTAGTCGTCTGCCGTCTATGATAACTGCACCAACAAGGGATCTGGTCATTGCTAATGATAAAAGACAGTCAGATGCATCACTGCGAAGAACTCAACCCAAAAATGCCAACGACTGAAAGCATAGGGCTTTCCTACGCGAAGAAAGAAGACGCTAGAGGGAGGCAGAAAATTTGCTCACCCCTATTCCTGAGGGGAAAATCTATAATCCAGGCATGAGAGAGACCTCTTCCATCTTGCCTACCATAGAAGATGAGTCTGAGTTTGCTACAGAGCCTGAGATACAAAGAGTTTCAGATGATCTTTGTGCGGATTGCCTGACATGCAACACCGAGATTCCCACACAGACACCAGGTACATGAGCATTTGTGGAATGCCCAGATTACAACGTTCTCCAACTAGAGTACTATAGTACTTTGGAGGAGTACACGCCCATCGAGGATGGATTTCAGAGCACTGATCACCCGATGGAGGAATCATAGATTCCACTGAGACATAGACAACACCAGCCTGGGTTCCTACTGATATTGAAATGAGGGAGCGCCCTCAACAACCGCCGATCATTACTATGATGAAATACTACAAAATAAGTAAAGTGGATAGAAGGGAATTTGAATTCTATGAAGAATTTCAAGGAAGGTTCATCAACATACTAGAAGGCTTGGAACTGTACACCAAGGTCTTCTTTGAAAGCCATGAGAGAAGCATTCTTGACTCCATCTTTGATCTAAGAGACAGGGGTAAGCAGGCCTTCTAATGGAGAGAGCCTATTCTGAGAAACTGAAATGGATGTGTGGAAAGGGTAGGATCACCATACAATGTGGTTGTTGTTACAACTTCGCCAAAGACAGACAAGGAAATCCCCCGGGGATTTTGAGACATGATGAAGTAGACCCGTTACGTCCCATGATAAAATGGATGATCAAGAGAATGGTCCGATGGAGCATACTTCCAACCAATTGTATTCCCAAAAGTTTTATCATCAATATATACGATAAAGGCGACTGCATTCCTCCGCATATAGACCATCATGATTTTGTGAGACCTTTTTGCACAGTCTCTTTCATGAGCAAAAGCAACATTTTATTCAGGACATTTTATTATTCAGGAAAGAAATAGATGTCATTGGCCCCGGTGAGTTCAGAGGATCCGTGGAGATTCCGCTAATAGTGGTTTCAGTGCTGGTTCTTAAATGTAATAGAGCAAACATTGCCAAACACTGCATTCAAAAGGTACGACGCCTTAGAGTGTCTGTAACTTTTTGAAGAGTGGATGACAACAAAATGCCATACATATTCTGACTAGACCCAAAGCTGGAGGAGCTACAGCTATACACGCTATGAGGGGGCTTCACCTCTAAGAACATGTAAAGGGAACTGGTGTACTGGAGCATGGTTTAGTAGGTCAGCTCGATCAGAAGATCCCCCCACTATAGATGGACATTCAGGAGACACCTTTTTGTACTGCATTTCGACACAACAGATATGATGATATACATATTAGATGCATATTTGATGTGATCAGTTTGTCATATGTATCCTGCATGAGATATTTTTAGATGTACTTTGATGCATTCAGCATATTGTACCTTTTAAGGCTTCGACCTATACTCAATTTGTAACACCTATTGAAGCAGATTAATGAAATCTCTTTAAGTATTTTGTCTGTCTACTCAATTGCCCTATTGTGCGATGGATAAAAGCCACGAAACCATATGTTGGTTGGGGACTACAATGAACAAAGAACAAAACAATAAAAACCTGATAATAATGAATTTCAAATAAAAACTCTCTTTTAAAATCATCAATCAAATATAATTAAATTTTAACAATATATTTTGAAAATCAAATGTGATAAAAAAAATAAAAGAAAATAAGTCTGTTGAATTGATTCTCTCAATTTTGAGGTCTCTTACTCTTTTCTCACGCAGCACGACTATCCCTATCTGCACTAATTCCCTCCACATCCTCGCGGAATTTCATATTCTGCATGAAACCTCACAAAAATTCCACACATCTACCTCACTGATTTTAACCTTCTCGCATGAAACACATCTATGAGTTTATTGCCACAAACTTTCTACACCACATTCCTGTTCTCGAAGCCAGTATCGAGATAGTAACTTCCTTTCCACTTTCTCAATGGTTGGATTTGGGCCATAAAGCTTTCCTTCCTGATGTGACTCAACATTTTGAGATTTGTATATGACCCCCTTGAATGGGACCATGACATCCAATTCTCTACACACATCTTCAAGATAAGAGTGAGACTCCCCTGAATGGAACATCGCATCCTATTCTCACACCTTTTGAGATTGGTGTGAGTCCCCTCAACAACTTCCAATTCTCTAATGTAAAATTCTCTACACACATCTTCAAGATAGGAGTAAGACTCCACTGAATGGAACATCACATCCTATTCTCAACCTTCCGAGACTGTGTAAGACCCCCTTGAATGGGACCACTTCATCCAATTCTCGACACACATCTTCGAGATAGGAGTAAAGACTCTTTCTAATGGAACATCCCATCCTATTCTCAACCTTCTGAGATTTGAATAGGACCCCCTTGAATGGGACCATGACATCCAATTCTCTGCACACATCTTTGAGATAAGAATAAGATTCCCCTGAATGGAACATTAAATCATATTCTCAACCTTTTGAGATTGGTGTAAGACCCCCTTAAATGGGACCATCACATCCAATTCTTGACACACATCTTTGAGATAGGAGTAAGACACCCATGAATGGAACATCACATCCTATTCTCAATCTTTTGAGATTGGTGTAAGACCCCCTTGAATAAGAGCACGACATCTAATTCTCTACACACATCTTTGAGATAGGAGAAATAATCCCTTAAATGCAGCATCACATCCAATTCTCAACCTTTCGAGATTGGTGTAAGACACCCTTGAATGGGAACATGACATCCAATTCTCTACACACATCTTCGACATAGGAGTAAGAATCCCCTGAATGGAACATCGCATCATGCTCTCAACCTTCTAAGATTGGTGGAAGACCCCCTATAATGGGACAACAGTATCTAATTCTCTACACATATCTTTGAAATAGGTATAAGACCCCCTTAAATGGAACACAACATCCTACTCTCAATCCTCAGGGTTAGTACTCAAATTTTGATTCTCACCTTGGAGTCCTTTCTGGCATAATGTCCTTAATGGTAGCCATCTTTCAACTAGATCTAGTTTGGATGTAATGTCCCTAGTGGTAGCTCAGACTGGTGTAGTCTTTCTCCTCTGTGTAATGTCTTTGATGGTTACTGTCCTCTACACTATTCTCACCCTTTTGAGTTAGATGTAAGTCTCTACGATTTCCATCTCGATTCAATGCTCTCACATAATCCTGTTCTCTGAAATTGTCAATGTTGAAACCAAAATTAAACATTAAATTTAAAATCGAGTCTCGGCCTTAATCATCAATTTTCTCGATGGTTATTTCCGGAATCTCTTTTCTTTTCCCCAGCGATAGTATCTGTTACTCCCCATCAGAAACTATATTACTCAATTTTGTACTCCTTCTATATCTTTTGACATAGGAGTCTGTATTGGTTTTGTTGATATCATCGGTCACCGCCAATACGCGCGGCGTGCTTGCCTAGCACACCACACCTATTTGGGGTCCGTTTGTTGACCTCAATTTTATTTAAGGTTTAGTTTTCTCTCTTTAGTAGCTTAAGTTCTAGACATAGTACTTTTCTATTGATTATTCCTAGAATAGTAGAAAAGGAACCTTCACCATTCGAAACTCCAAACTCCTCTTTGCTTAACTTGAAGTTCCACATATTGGTCCTAACCTCTAGCACTTACTAGGTGGGGTCACTATGGGGGAACTCAAGGAGAGTTCCCATAGGACTGTCTGACGTTAGGGTTGACTCTGGGTTTTGGTCTAGAGCTCTTTCACTCACTTTCACTCTCTACCACTATCCATTTACAACCATAAACCTATAATTGTTGACTTTGATCCCTTTATCGTTTGGGAAACTCATGTAGATGGTCCCCTAAACCCATTAGCC
Organism: Phalaenopsis equestris; assembly: GCF_001263595.1. NCBI lineage: Eukaryota > Viridiplantae > Streptophyta > Magnoliopsida > Asparagales > Orchidaceae > Phalaenopsis > Phalaenopsis equestris. Next base: position 395,347 of record NW_018221636.1, read on the forward strand.
CTAGGCTAGGGTTTGGCTAAGACCAGTACACAGAGGGCCCAAATGAGAATTACATTGGTCCATAGCTCATATAGGATGGTTGGTACCCCAATTCTACCAAAATATCCAACCTGGCCTTTTGCCCGAAAATCTAACCAAATCACCTAAATACCCTTGATACCCTAAATTGGGTTAAAATCCTAAAATTCACCCAAAATATCCAAATTTGTTCAAAAATCATCTTAAAAAGTTTTAAATTACCCAAAACCACCAAAAAATTCAAAAATTACCAAAATACCCCAAAATTGCAAAAATTACAAAAATACCCTTGGCACCCCAAACTTTCCCAAAACATCCAAAATCACTCCGAATATCCTCAAAACCAATTTGGACCCTCCAATTGGACCCAATTTGGCCAATTTGACAATCTTGACTAAAAGCCCGAAATTGCCTTTAAAGAGTCAATTTTCCCAAATTCACCTCAAATGTCCATCAATTTGGCCCCAATCCCCCTCAATTTCAATTATAAACTAAAATTTAGCTTTTATATGACCAATCTAAGCCAAATACAAGCTTAATCGGCCCATGCTTTGAGTTAAATTTTGATCTAAGTCAAACTCCCAATTTTGGTCTTATGACCTATTCTTACCTAATTGAACCCCATAGCCTACTTAATTTGCCCCAATTTGAATCCTAAGCTCTTCAAAACAATCCTGAACATAAAACTTGACCTTGAATTACCCTTGGTGAAGCCTCAATTGCACTCAATTTTGACCCAATCCAAAAATCCCAAAATTTGCCCCAAATTGGCTATGTCCCCAAAATCCACCAAATTGAATGCATTAACCCCAAAATTGACACCCAATTTATGTTGAGAACTCCTCATGGCATTTCTATAGACCATTCTCAATCATTAATTTGGACTTAGCCTAACCTTAGCCCAACCTAAACCGAGGTCTAGTCCAACATGCCCAAATTGATCAAAATCCCAAAATCCTTCAAATTGAGCTTCCATGAACTCAAAATCTTTTCAATCCTTCACCAAAAATCTTCATGAAAATCTTCTACACAATATTGACCAATCAATTTCTCTCAGTGTCATGGCTATCCTAACCCAAACATAACTTCTAGAAATTTTGACCCAAATTGAACCCATGCACCAAAAATTGACTTAGCCACCTTAAAGTCACCAAATTAAGGTTTCTACAGCCACAACTTGGACCATAGTGCCCAGGCTAATCCATCTTAAACCACCCAAGTGAGATATGGACCAATGGTCCCTTGATTTAAGGGATCTTAAATATAGTTGGGCCTTATTTTAAAATACATTTGCCATCATGACAAATCATTGGGGTAAATTTTAATTAAGCCTCCACCCTAGCTCACCTGACCACTTGGCCACCATTCCTGGCCCTATCCGACCGGACTAGTGGTAAGAAAATGCCAAAACTGAGAGCCACCACCTTTAAATCAAAACAAATTAAAACCATAGAGGCCACCTCTTCCCAATGGCTCTTGAGAGCTCCTCAGCCCTCTACCTAAGCAACTCTTTGCACCCATCACTTTGCCCTAAGCTTCCCTCTAAGCTCGTCTAATTAATCAACCCCTTCATGGCCGAAGAAAGGAGTGTGCTAAAATCCTTGGTGAAACTTTATCCAATTGCTCTTAGACACTCTCCAAGAACTCCTAAGATCATTGCCACCATTTTCCCCCACTGATCCCCACTGGGGAAGCCCACTTTTCAGATCAAAATTTCAGCTCAAACCAAGACATCTCTCCATAGTCCACCAAAATTAAATTAATTGTGCACACACCCTCCCTAGTGTAAGAGGGGTTGTTTCCCCATAAAACCACCCTTTCAAATAGCCTCTAGGGTAGTTGTAGACCAACACTTGAAATCGAGTTTGATTGAATTCATACCTAGACAATTCATGAAGGCACAAGACTTAATCCAGAGTTTTGTTGGGTCCAATCAAAGCTACCACAACCATCTGATTGAGGCCTCCCCTCTCACACAAAGGTATTGAACTATAACCCTAAACTGAGCTTGTTTCGACTCTCCATACGTACTTACTAATTTCATACCGTGTAAACCGTATAGATAGGTTCATCTTGAGTAGATGAAGGTTTAGGAACACACCATGCAATTTTGCTGAGTCCAGACGAAGATCCTAAGTTTTAGTGTGAACGGCTCACGGGTTAGGTCACTTGGGGAGGATAACGGAGAACCGTACGATCACACGTGTATCTAATGGACGGAGGAGATCCAGCCAAATCAACTCTTGGTGCATAAAGCACGATCCACGCGACAGTTAAGGGGGATGACAATGTCAAATGGTGGAGCACCACATGTTCTTTCGGTGTTGCCTAAATTCCAGTCAGCAACGCATGGATAAGTAGAAAAATAGGGATTTTGGAATTATTTTAAATACCTAAACTTCAAAAATCCATATCTTTCTCTAAAAAAATCATAAAAATAAGAAGAAAATACCCTCTTGCACTGTAAATAGAGGAAAATAATGTGGACTAAAAATAAAAATTATTTTTCAAATATATTATTTTAAATGAATTAAATATCCTCTGTGGTATTTTAATTCTCCATGGCTTAAAATATCTCGCCATCGCTCGAAATTTTGAGGGTTTATTACCCATCATAAAGGAGATGTTATCTAAATTTTCCAAGGTCAGAGGGCATCTCTACGCTTCTAGCCCTATTTTTCAAGCTAAAGTGGTCAATATGGCTTATTTTAACTATATAAATCAAAATATCACTTGAAAAATTTTAAGAATAATTTTAGTAGGTTTCTTGTGGTCTGACAGGTCTAGGAAAATATCATGATGTTTTGAATCACCTTATGAATTTCTATATTTAAATAAACATGAATATCTTGTGTTCATTTTTGTAAATTATATACTTATAAAAAATTGACAAAATCAGTCCCACACCGTTCACAAAAAACACATTTACTCACTTTAAAAATTTGAAACCTAGTCAGACCACTAGTTTTCTAAGAAACCTTGTATTTTTGTACAAAAATAATTTTAATAAATTAAATACACTTGGAAAATATTTGAAAACTAGTTTTCTAAGTTCCTTATGATCAGAGGCACTTAGGAAAAATAAAAGTTATTTTTGGTAAGATACTTAATTTTTTAGCCTTATTTTGAATTTAAAATAATTAAAACAATTTAAAATCCAAAAATGTAAAAATATTTCAAAATATACCTAATTGTTCCCTGATCACTTGAGACTCATTAAAGGATTTTTCCTAATTTTTGTAACTCAAAAAATGAATTTTTGAGGCTTAAAATGAATTGTCTCTATCTTCTAACCAAAATAATTACATTAAAGAAATTAAAAATCACAAAAAAATAAAATTTGATTCTCTGAGTTTCTTGAACTCGGAGAAGTCCAATAAAAATATAAAAATATTTTTTGTAATTAAAATATTACTTTATGTTTAATTTAATTATTAAATTTGACTAAAAATTAAATAATATCAATACAAATTTAATTCAAAAAATCATGAAATTTTGCCTAAGTGTTTCTCTGACCTTAAAAAACCTCTGATAATTTTTGCATAAATAGAAAAATTATTTTGGAAAAAAACCTCTCATAATTTTTGCATAAATAGAAAAATTATTTTGGAAAGCTAAATAAATTAACCTTTGAAAATCCTATCTTCTAAATTTCAACAATTATCTAAATTAAAATTAAACTTCAATAGGTCCACATGTTCTCCTCTAACATTATAATTACATCATGGATATGGCACTTTAAACCCTCAAAGTCACTTGGGTTGTTTTTAATGAGTTATGAAGTGAAATGCTTCAAAAGAAAAGTGGTAATTTTACACTTTGTTGCCAATCAAAATTTAGGATTAACCATGGGAAGAATTAGTATATTCGATCATAATAAGCATGTTTGGATGATTGAAATACAATAGGATTAAAAGGTAGAAACCCACTCACCACCTTTGCACAATGTCAACAAGATTATAAATCTCCTAAACTTCATGACTTAGAAGTCAATTAAAGATCAAATGATTCTTCAAGTAAGGGGTTTGAGTAAGACAAAATGATAGTTTACTTTTATTATGCCCAAATTTAAGGATAATTTGATCATTTAATAACAATGCACAACATTTAAAATTAAAACTTTGATGGCCACCATTTCACCCATTATGATTAATAAAAGACTTAGTAGTGATCTAGGCTTAATATATAAACTCAATTGATCATATTTAGAAGATAAATTAATTGGGGATTAACATCTTTAAAAATAATATAAGCCTGACCCTAATTGTGGGCACCATAATCTTAAATGACCTAAACTTGCCTCAGGGGTACTCACTCACATAACTCTTAAATGAAACATCAATTGATTAATTGAGTATCATATCATTGTTTTAATTAAATTGTCAGGTTTCACTGAGTAATGGGGTAGTCGCACTTCAACCTCAGATGATTAATAGAACATAATGATAAGTTCAAAATTAACTCAAAATAATTTAAAAGAGCCTCAAAGTAGTTCCAGGTCATTCCCTCAACACTTTGAAATCTTCTGGATATTTTGAAGGGCAAGTTGAACTTGTCATATTTTGTTCTAAGATTATCCACTAGGATCGATTATCCACTAGTTCTAAGATTATCCACTAGGATCTACCAAGATCCAACAAAATCATAGTCTGGTTTTTGGTAACTAAACCTTCATGTACTCTTGCAATTTAAACTTTCCTGCAATATTATCTACATATCTTGCAAGTATTGACCTTTCAGCTGATGGAACGAGAAGACTCGTTAGGTACGCTTTTACAATTTACAATATCTTCTTTTCTTATATTTTCTGCGTTGTACTTTTATACTTATAAACTTCCATGCTAAACAACAATTTCACCGTGCGTGAAAACCAAAACTGCTAGGATAGTTACAAAACTAAAACTAAAACTAAAATCAACTAAGATAAAATTTACAAACATCACAAACAACAATTACAACTAAATTAAGACGTCTTTATCGAATGATGGGGAATCCCTCGAAGGAGGTAACCTACGATTGCTAACGAGACTTTCCACGGTCTAAATAAAAGTACAAAATTCATTAAGTGGAGTTTAGTAATTTCAATTGGACTAAGCAAAGCCAATAGAAAACAATGGTACCAAAATGAGGGAACCATAGGATCCTAACCGGTGTCACTCTAATCAACTTTAATATGCCCCATAATATTTAAAGTACCATAACCATCAGGACACCTAATTTGACATCATAACTTGACGCACTAGAAAACTTAAACTAGTAACGATAAACTAGTCACGATAAGGAGCTTGGAGCTAGCAATGTGGGCAACATAGTCATCTTCAACAACAAAACATATTTTCCTTAGCTAAAATGTGGGCAACATAGCCATCTTCAACAACAAAACATATTTTCCTTAGCTAAACCAATTTCCTTCCGTAGAATTAAACAACCAAGCTATAGGATTTTGAGATTGTCCCTAATTTGAGCTAAACCCTCACCTCATCATTAGGCTTTTGTATGGCTCTGCTGTATAATATAAGCCCTAACTTGTCTTACGATTCCGAAGTTGTCGTTTGTCACAACTAAAATCCTCACATCTTTCAAGCTATTTATATGATCGCTTCACACAAATGTAAGCCCTAAATTAATAAAATTGGTAGAATGAAACATTCAAATAATTTCTCCTCTAAATTGAAGCCAAACAATAGGATAGCTTGGGAAGTCACCGAGGTTCTCCTTTGGATCTATGACATACCCTAGTTCTTCCTCCTTTAAATTCTACAACAAAATGTTCCAAATTTGAACCATTCCCCTTTCACACCTCTTTGTTCGAGTCCTGTAATTTTGTCTTCTTTGAAGATAATATTTTCTAATTTTTATCAAGAGTTTTCTTAGATGACTTTGATTTTCTAAGATGTAATTAACTATAAGGGCTTGCCCTTATAAGAAGCTTTTCCAAACCCAGCTTAATATAAACTCTAGTTAATTCTTCATATTAAATAGGGGAATTTGTCAGCAAATAAAATGGTTTCACAGACCAAATGGATGTCATATATTTCTTGGTTTATTTGATTGAGTATTATCCTCAAGTCTTGTGTTTATCTTTCGTGATAGATACAGAGTTTGAGGTACAGTTTAAGGTAAGTGCTCTTTCACTTAAACTTTGAAAAATATGGTGTCAGTTTGATTTCAAATTTTTCTAAACTATATATATATATATATATATATATATATGATTGTGTGAGTGTGTGTAAATTAAAAGCCTTTCTGAAGCGGGCGACAGGATTTCGATACCGGCAGCCAACAGCTTCCAACGGGCAACTCCTTCAACATAAAATATTGCCAACAGACCACTACATAGAGGACCCAAATGTGAATTACATTGGTCCATGGCTCACATAGAATGGTTGGCACCTCAATTTTATCAAAATATCCAACTTACTCTTTTGATATCCAAATTACCTAGACACCCCATACCCTAAATTTGACAAAAATTTCCAATTTGACCCAAAATACCTAAATTTTTTTCAAAAATCATTTCAAACCATTTGAAAGTAATTGAATTGCCTAAAATTCCCCGAAGTTACCAAAATTACCATAATACCACCAAATTTGCCAAAATTACAAACATGCTCTTGGTGGCCCAAACACTCTCAAAACCTCCAAAATCATCTCAAGTGTCCCCAAAACCAATTTGGACCCTTCAGTTGAACCTAATTTGATTGATTTGACTATTTTTACCAAAACCCAGAAACTGCCTTCAACAACCCAATTTCCCCAAATTCACTCAAAATATCCATCAATTTAACCATAATCTTCCAAAATTTCAATTCTAAACTCAAATTCTTCATGCCTAAGATCATTTCAAACCAAATCCAACCTTAATTGGCCGATGTTTTGAGCTTAATTTTGATCCAAACCAAAACCCCCAATTTTGAACATGAGACCTAATCTCACTGGAATGAGGGAATAGTAGAATCCAAAATGATGTTAATCTAATAAAATTTAATATGTACCATAATATTTAAATAATCATGACCCTTAGGGAAATTTGATTTGACATCATAACTTGATAGTCTAGAAAACTTAAACTTGTCACGACAAGGAGCTTGAAGCTAACATTGTGGGCAGCATAACATTGTGGGCAGCACGACCCAGCACGACCATCTTCAACAGCAAAACTTGTCTACACTAGCTAAACCATTCTTTCTTTAGAATTAAGCAACTAAGCCATAGGACTTTGAGGTTGTTTGCCTAGTGGGACATAGATCCTTGACCTTATCTTTAGGCTTTTGTATAGGTCTGCTACATAATATAAGCCCTAACTCGTTTTAGGATTTCGAGGATGTCAATCGTCACGACCTAAATCCTCACATTTTCCAGGCTGTTCATGTGATTGTTTCATATGAATGTAAGCCCTAACTAATAAAATTGGCAGGATGAAACATTTAAGTATCTCTCCTTTAAATTGAAGCCAAACCATAAGGTAGCTTGGGAAGTCGCCTAGGCTCTCCTCAGAATCTATGGCATCCCCGAGTCTCTCTTTTTTTGGATTCTAAGAGAAAATATTTCAAATTTGAGTTATTCCACTTTCACACTTCTTTGTCCAATCTCCTTGACAAGTCCTATTCTTTGAGCTTTTTGAAGACAATATCCCCTGATTTATATCGAGATTTTTCTTAGGTGACTTCAGTTATCTAAGATGTAATTAACTATAGGGGCTTGCTCGTATAGGAAGCTTTTCCAAACCTAGCTTAATATAAACTTTATTTTATTTAATTTTTAACTTTATTTAATTTTTTGTATTAAATAAAGGAGCTTGTCAGCTTATAAAAAAAATAATTTTGTACACCAAACGGATGTCATTTATTTCATAATTTATTTGATTAAGTCTCACTCTCAAGTCTTGCGTTCATCTGTCGGGATAAATACGTAGCTTGAGGTGTAGTGCTCTTTCATTTAAACTATGAATGCCTTCCCGAAGCGGGCGAAGGGATTTCAAATCTGGCGACCGACAGTTTCCAATGGGCAACTCCCCAACTTTTTAGTGCCGACAGATTCCTATCATTTTTGGGACACCTTTCCTAGCTACAGAAAGAGCAATGATAGATGTGCAGAAAGGGGAATTAAATATGAGCGTCAATGATCATGCAGTTACGTTTAATATTTTCAAATCAATTAGTTATCCTGCAAAAGGTAAAGATGAAGAATGATATAGAATGGATGTTATAAAATATCTAAGTGGATGTCATTTTAAAATAAGATATGAAGAGAAATCTGAAATGAATGATCTGGAACATGAGCAAGAAGAGGAATTATATCAATTTAAAGATTTTTATAAGGAAAATTCAAGTTATGTTTGAGAATGTTTTTATGTTTTGGACAAGATAGAAAAAGAAAAATCTTTTTGTCTATCAATTGAAAAACCTCTTGAGCTTGAGTTGAAGTTACTTCTTGAACATTTGAAGTATGCCTTTTTAGGTTATTCTTCAACATTACCTATTATAATTTTATCAAAATTAACTTTAGAAGAAGAAATTAGTTTAATGAAAACTTTGAAAAGTTACAAAAAAGCCTTTAGATGGACAATTGTTGGTTTGAAAGGAACCAATCCTTCAATTTGTATGCACAAAATTCAAAAGAAAGACAACTACAAGCACAGGGTTGATCCTCAAAGAAGATTAAATCTTGTTATGAAGGAAGTTGTTAAGAAAGAGATTTTAAAGTGGTTAGGTGCTAGAATTATCTACCCTATTTCAAATAATGCATGGGTTAGTCTGATTCACTGCGTTTATAAGAAAGGAGGAGTGATTGTGACTATGAATGAACATAATGAGTTAATACCAACTAGACAAGTCACAAGATGACCAATATGCATTGATTATAGAAAATTAAATCTCACTATGAGGAAAGATCTTTTCCACCACCCTTTCTAGACCAAATGTTGGATAGACTAGCTAGGCATAAATACTTTTAATTTCTAGATAGATATACTGGTTATAAACAAATATAAATAGCTCTCGAGGATCAAGAGAAGACAATCTTTACCATTCCTTATGGTACATTTTGTTTTAGAAGAATTCCCTTTGGTTTATGTAATGCCCCTGCTACATTTCTAAGATGTATGATAGCCACTTTTTGTGATTTAATTGAAAAGGGATTGAAGTTCTTATGGATGATTTTTTAGTGTTTGAAATTGCATTTGAATCATGTTTAGAACATTTATCAAAAGTTTTTAAGCGTTGTGAAGAAACAATTTGGGTCCTTAACTAGGAAAAATGTCAGTTTATGGTAACAGGAGGAATTATTTTGGGACATCAAATTTTAAAAAATTGCATGGAAGTAGACCCTGCAAAAATTTAAGCAATCTCTAATTTACCTTATCCAACAAGTGTGAAGGAAATTAGGAGTTTTTTAGTATATGTTGGATTATACAGGCGGTATATTAAAGACTTTTAAAAAATTACGAAGCCTCTATACCATTTACTTGAATAAGATGTAATTTTAATTTTAAAAAGGATTGCCTAAAAATTTTTGAATTATTAAAAGAAAAATTAGTCACTACACTAATTATTATTTAACCATATTGGGAAAAACCTTTTGAATTGATGTAGTATACTATTAATTATGCTATTGGAGCTATTTTAAGACAAAAATATGATAAGATTTTCAATATTATCTACTATGCTATTATGAATCTTACTGAAGCTCAAATTAATTGTACCATAACTGAGAAAGAGTTATTAGCAGTAGTATATGCTTTTGATAAATTCAAATCATACTTAATTGGAACTAAATGCGTTGTGCACACTGATCTTTCTGCTATTTAGTATTTAATGAAAAAGAAGGATGCAAAACCAATACTTATAAGATGCTTATAAGATGGATTCTTCTTTAAGATGGATTCTTCTTTTGCAAGAATTTAACTTTGAGATAGTAGATAGGAAGGGGACAGAGAATCAAATTTCTAATCATTTATCCAGGCTTGAACTAGAAAAACCACTCTGTTTTGAATGAGAGATTAATGAGCAATTTTGAGATGAGGAATTGTTCAATGCTAATGAGTGTTGTGTTCTATGGTATGCCAACATCGTGAACTTCATTGTTAGTGATATTATACCCTATGGAATGACATACCAAAGGAAGAGGAAATTTTTATCTTAAGCTAAGACTTATTTTTGGGTGATCCATTCTTATATAAATTAGGAAATGATTTTATTATTTGAAGATGTGTGTGTTTAGAAGAAACTTATGAAATTATAAAAAAATATTAAATCTAATTTCGGGGGACATTCTGGTGTTGATAAAATAACATACAAAATTCTGCAATCTAGATTTTATTGGCCTACAATCTTTAATGATGTTAATGCTTATATTAAAACTTGTGATCGATGTCAACGAGCAGGTAATATTTTTAGGAGAAATGAGATTACCCTCAATTATGTATTGGAAGTTGAGATATTTGATGCACAGTGATCATAACTAACTGGAGAAGTCATTTTATAAATTCAATGATGGAGAAATTATTAAAGAAATATCTTATTAACCATAGAATTGTTACCGCTTATCATCCTCAAACATATGGTTTAGCTAAATTATCCAATCATGAAATTAAAAGAATATTGGAAAAATCTGTGAATCCAATTAAAATGAATTGGTCATTCAAACTTGACTATGTTTTGTGGGCTTATAGGACTGTATGTAGAACTAATACATGAATGTCCTCATAAATGCTAATAATTAGGAAAGCTTGTCTTTTACCAGTTCAACTTGAGCATAAAGCATATTGGGCTACTAATCATAAATCATATTGGGCTACTAAAGAATTTAATTACAATTTAAAGTATGCTGGTTATGTTACTGGTGATAAATTATTATTGCAATTAAATGAGCTTGAAGAGATAAGAAATGAATCTGATAAATTATTATTGTAATTAAATGAGCTTGAAGAGATAAGAAATGAATCTTATGAAAGTGTTAATATTTACAATGAAAAGATGAAGATGTGGTATGATCGGAGGTTCTTACTAAAAATTTTGAGCCAGGACAACAAGTTTTGCATTATAATGCAAGTTTAAGATTATTTTCAGGAAAACATAAGTTCAGATGAATTGGCCCATTTGTTGTGATGAAAGTTTATCCATATGGAGTTGTGGATATCTAAGATCCTAAAACTCTTAATATAATCAAAGTGAATGGTCACAGACTGAAACCCTAATTTTTAGGTGACGAACTTCAATTGAATGATATTATGTTGTTGGGTCAACTAGAATAAGCACTGGTTACGTTGGGCTGATAATGTTAAACTAAGCGCTCTGTGGGAGGCAACCCATAGTTATCGTTGTGTTTGTTTTGAATGTTATGTTTTTTGTTTTGAATGTTATGTTATTGTGTTTGGTTTAGAACATATTCATAGTATTTTTAATATATAATGACTTTTTAATTATTCTAAAATCTTAAGAGATAACTAAGACATAGTAGAATGAGTTTCTTGACGTTAGGCTGACCTGTGCTAAATTAAGAGCTGACGCTTAAGCACAGCGCAACAGTTAAAAACATGTATGAATTTTGGTTCTAAAAGTCTTAACTATTATTTGGTTAGCTTTATCATGGGATAACAGTTCTAAGACATGCTTAAGAGTTATTAGGGAGGTTTAGAGACTCTAAATAGAAGGGTATGAGGAGAAGTCTTATCACACTTCCATTTACCCCTAAATTCTAAGTGAAAAAGAGAGAGATTTTTAAAGATGTCTTCTTGAGAGAAAGAATTGAAAAAAAATAGGGAAGCAATGAGAAAGAAATTTATTAGTCATAGTGCGCAAGAGTTATAAAACGGTTTCCTAGCATTTAGTATCTAGGGAATAACAGAGAAAATTACTAAAATTGAGGCTGACATGACTTCAATTGAAGCAAAAGTGATGGAAGTTAACACACATCTGGATCATATGGGATCATAACTTAAGATGCAGTTTAGTCGTATCTGTTTTATAGAAGAAGCGGACAAGACTATTTATTTGAAGAACAAATGGATTGAAGAAGGTTCTATTAGAGTTATTAACCACCATCCATTTTATAAGATTTACATTCCAAATGTTGGAGAAAAGACTAATGATAGGACAGGATTAATTCCACCAAATGGAGAATGGAATTAAGTTCTTTGTTTAGTGTTTGTGTTTTTAAAGTTTATTTGTTAATGTTAAGTATATTTAGTGTGTTTTCACTATTAAGATTGTCTAGTGTTTGTGTTAGGAACTATCTCATTCAAGACTCTTTGGATTGAGAATCTATGTATTGAAGAAGTTTGTAATTGTTTGTGAATGAATTTAAATGTTTGTTTGTGTGAAATTTTATGTTATGTAGTGTTGAATTAAATTAGTTAAGATTGGTGAATCTTAAAAAAGAGAAGAGTTGAAAGGGAAAACTATAGTTATTAAAGAGTTTTGAGACTTATGCTAGAAGTACATTCTACTTAAAACCAAAAAATCAAAATTAAGAATCAGTGTCTAAGCGCCAAGACCCTGTGCTTAAACGCTCCCTAAACCGAGAGAGGCACGCCTAAGCACTGAACCCTTCACGCTTCAGTGCCAGTTCACATAAACCAGTTTGCAAACAATTTAAAGTCACTATTTGCTATAAAAATCCCTATTTTATTCACTTGACTTCGCCCCCTACCTCCTAAGTTCGTGATTTTGAGATTAGAGCATCCCTTAATTTGAAGATTTCTTGGTGGTTTGAAGAAAAAATTGTTAGATTTGATCTTCTTGAACCAAGAGCTTCACTTCTATGATTTTTTTTTTGATTTTCACCATGTTATTTAAGGACATTTTGGATCTACCCAAAAACCACTATTCCTGGTGAAATTAAGGAAAAGTCTATGGAAAATACATAAATTTGGTTGTTTAACCTTTTAGGAGTTAAGTTTAATGATTTAGAGTTGAATTTAATATTTATTGTGAATTTTATATAATTTTTCATAAAAGGCACTAAGGATGAACAGGAGCTAGGAAAAAGCCCAATCTCAGTCAAGTTAGTTTGTTAGTGCTAGAGCTCATGATAGCTACAGTGATGTGCTGCAATCAAGGAAGTTGATCCCTTAGAGCTGTTTTAAGAGTCCGGAAGGAGCTATAGAGATTTGATTGTTTGCCGCTAGTGCGAACAGTTTTGTTATTTTTTTGTTGTTGCATTTATTTCTGTTGTTCGAAAGTTCTATGCAAATCTCCCTAAGGATAAGGAAGAAGGAGTCATGGTTAGAGGAAAGAAAATGCCTTTCTCATATGAGGTAATAAATCAGTTTTATCATTTGCGCTCGAGCATTTTATGTTTTTATTCAAACTATATTCCAAATGAGGAGTTAGAAAAGATTATTTCATCATTGACTGGAGGAAGAGGATTATGAAAGATTACCAATGAAAAAAGAGTTAACTTCCCCACATCAAAGTTAGATGCCTCATTAAAGGCATGACACTATTTCATTTATGCTCTTCTGCTGCCTGCCAATCATCTTAGTGAAGTGACCCGAGATCGAGCAACCTTGAACTATTTTATTCAATACTTCAAGCCCATCGACATTGGAGCTTTGATTTATAGTGTTATTACTAGTTATATCGTCATTGTTACTGTTGTAAGTTTGGGATTTACATCGTTGATCTTTTCATTATACGAGTAGGCTGGAGTTATATTTTATAGCTATGAGGAGATACTACAACCACTTAAGCATATTACTAGTGTGAATGTAAATTCTTATTCACATCATTTGATTTTAGCTGGAGAGGTGGATTTTCTATCAGTTCAGCTGCCTCCACATCTCGAGCTTCTACTTCACGTGCTTCTACATCACAGGGTCAGACTTATGGATCTTATTTTTAGTCACATCTATTGCAGAGGATTTTGGATAACATTAACTATGCTACCAAGAAAGTATTAAATTTAGAAAATTTTACGGAACATATAGATGGATATATGAGGAGACATAGTAATTATGAGGAAGAATTCTACTCATCTATGGAAAACTTCTTGAGAGGTAACTTGAGTGTAGTTTTCCCTCAATATCTAAGATATCCATCATATGAGCCTGCAGCTGTCTGACATAATGATGCGAGTGATGCTGAGGAGGAGGATGATTAAACTAGTTTTATAGTTTAGTTTAGTTTCTTTATGTATTATTGTGAACTATTTGTGGTACACTTATATTATACTTTTGTTTTGTTTGGAGTTGTATTTGTTGAAACTGTTAGTTTTTTTTATGTTTTTTTTTTCTGTAGACACTGTTGCAATGTATTTATATTCTTGCGAGTAATTATTGTGTTTTTGTGGTAATAATTATATTAACTGTGTTGTTTAGTGTATTTAATTAGTCGGTGTTGAACTTAAATCTAAATCTTAGGAAGGTTTAGAATATTGCTAACATTAACTTAAAAACTTCATGTTTAAAATTTTCATTTTCCTACCAGATATTTTGTTTATGTTGCTGTCGTGTATGCTTGTTAGTGTGTTTGTTTGCGTTTATATTATTCTCCACTGCGTAGAAGTCTAATGAATCTTTATATGTTAAGAAAAGTTAAAATTTGATCAAAATTTAATTTTTACTTCTATTTTTAATTTTTGTACTTGTATATTTAATGAGTAAAAAATCCTGCTAACATGTTATTTTTAGTTTTCATTTCTGCCAATTTTTATATGATGCTAACATGTTTTATTTTATTAAAATTTTTTGTTTCAAGAAAGGGGGATGAAAATTTTTTTAAAAAACTGAAATTTATTTGTTCTCAAATGTAATTCAAATAAATTTGATTTTTATTTGAAGAAAAATGATCATGTATATGAAGTTTAGTTAAGGAAATAAAATTTTGAGTTTAGAAATGAGTAAGGGAATTTAGGTAAAATTTATAAATTTATAGTAATGAAGAATAACTTGAAGTTAAAATTTTTTAGTGTGGAAATCATAAATATTGTGTAACTATTTTTAGTAGGAGAGATTATATTTTTGAAAAACGTAGAAGAATCAGATTTTTATTTTTAAAACTTAAATTTCTTTTATTGAAAATAATTTTCAATAACTATAATTATGTTTTTAAGTAAAAGAAATATATCAACTCTTTGCTGTAGAAAAGGAAGAGTGGAATTACAAAAATTAAAGGCCTATCAAGATATAGCAAGCCTTGCGTAAAAAATAAAATAATAAATAATAATAAAAGAAAGAAAAAATAAAAGAAAAAGAGAAAAAAGAAGAAAAAAAAAAGTTGAAAATGGTAGGAGAAGCTTGAGGAATAATACCTAATTAGAACTTGGTTTCACATCTGATCTTTTTAAAGTGTATGGCTTGAGAAACTCTTAAACGTAAAGAAATATATTGTATTAAGTAAAATTATGCTTAATAAAAACTTTTAAGTGGAGAAGATAGAATGCCTAAAATCCATTTTTAAAAAAGCTACAATATTTCTGAATTACATAATAACTCTCATTTTCAGACTTCTTTACATTTAAAATTTCTAAACTCTAAGTGGGTCTCATTCACTAATGTTTTTTTCTAAATTGGACTACTATTTTTCTAAATAAACATTTTAGAAACTACTAATGAAACTCATATACATAATCTACTTATTTAATTTTTAAAAGATTGGAATATCACTTGAGGACAAGTAGCATTTTATGTTTGAGGGATTTTGATACACCTAAAATATATAGTTTTTTTATACATATTTTTGAGATATTACTCTTTAATGAAAGTTATTTGAGTGTTTTTATTTTAGGTACAATAAATTGGATGAAAAATGGTAAAAGAAGTGAAAAAAGGATCAAATTTGGCAAAAAAATGAAGAATGTGCAAAAATGAACTGAGGCGCCTAAGTGCCCGAATTGGCAATGCCTAAGCACCAGGTGCCCTCTTGCGTGCCCGTTATACAGAGAGAGCAATGCCTAAGCACCAGGTGCCCCACACTTAAGTGCTAGAAGTAGTTAGTTGATAATTTATTGAATTTGGACAAATTTTTTAACAGGTGTTTGATGCAATCTTTGGTAAAAACGCGGGAAATGGTTCATGGACATGAAAATTCATTCAATTAGCTTTTGAAAGGAGGCAACTTGAAGATCATTCCTTGATTAGAGACACATTTTGAAGAGACACCAAGGCACCTCTTGGATTTTTAACGTTGATTAGAGCAACACTGGTTAGGATCTTACGGTTTCCTAATTCTAGCATCACTATTTTTCCTTGGATTCACTTAGTCCAAATGAATTTACTAAACTCAACTTAATGAGTTCCATCTTTCATTTAGACCGTAAGAAATCTTATTAGCAACCGTAGATTACCTCCTCCGACGGTTTCCCGGTCATCTCATAGAGACATTTTAATTTAGTTGCAATTTTTGTTTTGTCTTGTTTGTAATTAAATTTTGATTTGTCTCATATTTTAACTCGTGTGGCAGTAAATTTTATCTTAATTTGATTTGTTAATTTTTTTTTGTGTCAGTTCTATGGCTATCATGGAAATTTTAATTTTGACATGCAGGGTGACCTTATTGTTTAACATGCAAATTTACAGGTAGCAACTGAGAGGCACATAAAAATAAATAAAAGTAAATTGCAATGCAATAATTTAAATATTAATTAAGGCTTAAATTCCAAAATTACCATTTTTCCCTTAGGGCCTTAAAACCTCATAATTCATTAAATTAAACTCAAATGACTTTAAAATTTTTATGTTACCTCGCTCATTGGTTAAATACAACATGACAGGGGAAAATGTTATTTTTCTGATTTTATTTACTTTTATAATTATTTAAATGAAAAATAGAGATTTTGAATGAAAATTTAATAACAACCAAAACAAGCTTTTATCCTAAAGAAAATTACTGGAGGTACACCTAGCTGAGAGGATCACTTGGATTGATTTTCATGATTTTTAGAGGATTAATTTAACAATTAGATTTATTTTTTTGTTTTGAGTATTTATTAAATATAAAATTATTTAAATACAAAATCTAAAATTTCTCTTAGTCTAAGGAACCCAGAGAAGCAAATTTCATATTTTTATGGTTTTTATGTATATTGTAATTTTTTTTTAGCGAAAAATTAAAGAAAATTTATTTTTATCTTTTAAAAATTTATATCTTAGTTTAGAAAATTAAAAAATTAATTTTAATTGGCCACAAATGATTAGGAAGCCAAATGTGAGATTTTAGTGTCTTTTTAAAATCTCGTAATTTTAACGATTTTTTAAAAAAAATTATTTTTTAAATACTTAAGAAATAGCTTCAAAATGAAGTATTTATTTTAATTTCATTTTTATTTTTCTTAGGTTACTATGGTCTTAAGAAGCTCCCAAGATAAATTTGGTGTTTTTTTTTGCGTTGTATTTTAATTATTCTAATTATTTTAAAGCTAAAAATGCAATTTTACTTAATTAATCCTTTTTAGCAGACAAATTAATTCCAATTAAGTTGAAATTTTTATGGGGAGTTCCTCTATCATTAAGTTATAGTGGATCATGATTTTTATGTCATTTACATTTATGGTTGCTCCAATTTTATTTTATATCATTTTTGGGGTTGGTGATAATTAGGATTATTTTTAATGAGTTAAACCAAGTTTATTTTTTCCCCGGGATCCACTGACCACTATGAACCTACCAAAACAAGTTTTGTATTTTTTTAATTAATATTTTAATTGTTATGATTATTTACCAAAATAGGCATGTTACACTTGAAAAATAGAGATCTTTGCATAGAGATCTCCCTTGACTTTGAAAAAATCAGGGAACCTCCCTCATGATAGACAGAATTAAAGCCCCAAAAATAAATTCATGGCAAAATTTCCATGCAAATGGAGAATTCTAATAAGAAAAATAGTATCTAATTAATTAAAAATCACAGATACATCAAAGAGACATGAAACCATTTCTACATGGTTCTCCTTTGTTCATTGTGCATAAGGGTATTTTTTATTTATTTCTATAATTTTTCTACGCGAAGATATGATTTTAAAAGTTTTGGGAATTAAATGAGTCAATTAAATCCTTAATTTTTTATTTATCCAACGCGGTGCCACATCATCTTCTGCATCTCTGAAGCTCCACGTGACGTCTTTTGGTTCGGCACTGTCATGTGAGTCAGCCCACACTTTATTAACCAAGGCCCCATTCGACGTGATCTTGACTATCCATGTCATACATGTGTGAACAAAAAACTTGGGGTCATTCTCCTTAAGTGACCTAAACCTAGAGCCGTTCACATTAAGACTTCATTATCTCTCTCCATACTCAACAAAATCACTTTGAGTTTCTTCCTATCAACTCGTATTGATGAGATGAACACATCTATAAAGTTAATAAAGTCCTAAATCAATTTTAAATGAATGGAGAATCAGAATATGCTAGGCTTAAGTGGAGAGTTCAATACCTTTGACCAAGAGGTGTGACCTCAATTGGGTGCTTCCAAAAGTTTGAGTTGAGTCCAGAGAGCTCCTATATGAAGCCTTGGGCTATGGTGAAATGCCTATGTATGAAACTGATCGAGAACAATTTGAGGTGTTGATCAAAGTCTATCTTAGGGTGGTATAGTGGTGGGGCTTTTATAAGGAATCTTCTTCTCTCACTCAGGGGATGGTGTTGGTGCAATTAATTTATATTTCATGGAGTTTTGAAGGATGCCCTATTTTGAGCTCAAATTAGGGTTAAAATATTCGCCCTGGTTAGTGGGGAGTAGGGCAGGAGGATGGTTGGATTGAACTCAAGAAGTAATGAAGAAGTTCTGGGAACAAATTGGCAGAGTCTCCCCAAAGAATTTCAACCTCTCCTTCCATGGCTGTGGAGGTTGAGTTTAAATAGAGGAGGCCATGGTGACTACAATGGATGACTGAGGTGGATGGGAGGTTGCTTAGATGGATGAAAGAAAGGTGCAAGTATCCAATTAGGTTGGTGCCACTTGTATGGTTCTAATATTGAGTTTTTGTTTAGGTGGGGCTCTTGGGTTTGGGTTTTCCAGCAGTCAAGGTGGCTGGGCGGCCATGCTCAGGTCACTATCCCACTGAGGATGGTTAGTGGTGGGCTAATGTGAAGCCAAATGGGCTTGTGAATTTGTAGAGGTAATTAATTAAAATGGAATAGGTTTGGGTCAACTTGTGTCTAGCTTGGGTTTAGCCCAATAGAAATGTCTTTGGTGCCTCGCTGTGGCTAACTAATGTCAGGTGAGACAGTTGAAATGGTGCAGAGAGGTCTCTATCCAAAGGATTTTGGCTAATTATGGGCTTAAGTAATTCATGGAAGTAGTTAAAGAGAATCTTAAGGGGGCTTAAAAGTGGCTTATCCTCTTTCCATTAATAACTTGGTGAGGTGGCAAGGCTCACATGGCTCATCTATGGCTTGGGAATGGCTTCATGGCTTCCCTTTTGCTTGGTAATTTTGCATGAAACATATTTTTAGAGTTTGGGTAATTTCTAAATGGTGTTTTCATGACTCCAAAAATGACTAAAGTTACAAATATCATGATGTATGGTTTGATTTAATTGGATGACGAAATGATTTTGTCATGTGGGCTTTTAATTTTAAGGTATTGAAAGTTGGGCTTAGTTTTGATAGACTTTTGGAAATGGTATGGTGGGCTTGAGTTTCAGTTAAATTGGATAAAATTTTGGGCCAACCCAATGTTTAAATTACTTTAAGGAGATGTCATGAATAATTTGGAAAGCGTTTCAAGTGATTTTGAATGGAATTAGAAGGCCAATTTGGTGGATTTAGACATGTGGTCAAAATTAGAGCCTTTTTATTTGGGTGAAATTGAGCTTTCAATTGGGTCAAATTGGGCTTGTATTTGGTGTTAATTGTTATTATGGATGTTTAATTTTGGTTTGGAATTGAATTTTGGCAATATTGGGGTCAATTTGTTTAACATTGGGGCGGGCTAATGTTGGGGAAAATGGGCCCTTTAGGGCAAGTTGGGGCTTTTGGTAAAAATGAGTCAATTTGATCAAATTTGGTAAATTTATGGAATTATTTGGGTAATGAGGGGTATTTTGGATTTCTTGGGAATATTTGGGATGATTTTGGATTTCTTGGGAATTTATGGAATTATTTGGGTAATAAGGGGTATTTTGGTAATTTTTTGTAATTTTGTGGGTATTTTGGGAATTTCGTGATTTTGGAGAATTTTGGCCAATTTAGGTAGTGCTGAGTGAGTTGAAATGAATTTTGGAAAAATTTGGGAATTTTCGGTAGTTTTGTAAATTTTTGGCAAAAATTAGGGTTGTAAGGGGATTTTGGTAATTTGGTGAGTTTGGCATAGGATGGGCAAGCAAGCCATGAAGCCATGTCAAACTAAAAGGAGCCATATGAGGATTCATTTTGGATGTTAATTATGATGGTCCTAACTCTCTTAGCAAACAACTAGGGGTTTAGGTCTACCCATATGAGCCTTCCAAAAGGAGTGAGGAGACCAAATCAAGGTGTCCTAGGGTTTGGGGTGTGCGAGAAAGTGTAGTGTGTGCAAGCTAGTCTAACCAAGACCAAGCCACCTAGGGTTAGTTCTAAGGCTTGAACATCCTATGGGAAACTTCTCTTGAGCTCCTCCATACTGACCCCACCTACTAAGTGCTAGAGGTTAGGACTAACATGTTGAACTCCAGGATGAGCAGAAAAAAAATTTAAAATTTCTGATGGTGAGGGGTCCCTTTCTAGTCATCTAGGAATAGTCAATAGTAAAGTCCTATGGCTAGAACCTAGGATACTAAAGAGGAAAGTAAACCTCAACCAAAAGTGAGGTCAACAAATGGAACCCCAATAGGTGTGGTGTGCCAGGTAAAACAGACCGCACACATTGGCGTTGAACGACGAGATCAACAAAACCAACATAGATTTCTAAGTCAAAAGATCTAGAAAAAAGAGAAGATTTAAGTGACACTTGTTCTCGTTGGGGAATTAGCAAGTGAATATTTGATCAAAACCAAGGATTTGGGAACTCTTGCTGGGAATTATAAAATGGGATTCAAATTATCAAGTTTCAAGTGTTTTGGAGGATGGGAATCAGTACTTAGGTGTTGATACTGAGATGGGAATTGCAATTTGGGTATCAATCCTGGAAAGAGAATTGGAATTTAGGTACTAAACTCAATAAGAAGGGAGTTAAAATTTAGGTACTAATCCCGAGGAGAGGGTTAAAATTCAAGTATCAATCGTGGTAAGAGAATTGAATGCCTTACTCTATTTAAAGTGGACTAAAATCAATCTCAAAAGATTTGAGTTAAGAATCAGATGCCGTACACCATTTAAGGTGGTCTTAAAACTGATCTTGAAAGATTTTTGTTGAGAATCAGATGTTTTAAAGCATTTAAGGTGGACTTAAAATTGATCTTGAAAGATTTGTGTTGAGAATCAGATGACTTGCTCCATTTAAGGTGGTCTTAAAACTGATCTCGAAAGATTTGAGTTGAGAATCAAATGCCTTACTCCATTTAAAGCAGTCTTAAAACTGATCTTGAAAGATTTGAGTTGAGAATAAGATGCCTTACTTCATTTAAGGTGGTCTTAAAACCGATCTCAAAAGATTTGAGTTGAGAATCGGATGCCATAATCCATTTAAGGTGGTCTTAAAACTGATCTTATAAGATTTGAGTTGATAATAGGACGCCTTACTACTTTTAAGGTGCTCTTAAAACTAATCTCGAAAGATTTATGTCATATTAGGAAGGAAAGCTCGATGACTCACATTTGATCTAAGAGGTGACGGGAAATACCAGATTGAGAAGGAAAGATCGATGACTCACATCCGACCTAAGAGTTGACGTGAAAGACCAGGTTGAGAAGGAGAGCTGGATGACTCACATGCAACCCAAGAGGTAGTAGAAAGAAACTAGATTGAGAAGAAAAGCTTGATGAATTACATCCAACTCAAGAGCTGATTGGAAAAGTGTCTCATTACATTAGGGAGGAACGCTCGATGAAACACATCTAACCCAAAAGGTACCAGAAAGAGACCAGATGGAGAAGGAAAGCTCGATGACTAACATCTAACTCAAGAGCTGATTGGAAAAGTATTTCACTACATTAGGGAGGAAAGCTCGATGACTCAGATCCAACATAAGAAGTAGTGCAAGAGACACCATAATGAGAACGAAAGCTCGATGACTCACATCTAACTCAAGAGCTGATCAAAAAATTATTTGACTAGATTGAGGAGGACAGCTCAATGTCTCACATCCAACCCAAGAGGCAGTAGAAAGAGACCAGATTGAGAAAGAAAGCTCGATGACTCACATCCAACTCAAGAGCTGATAGGAAAAGTGTTTCACTACATTGAGGAGGAAAGCTCGATGACTCACATCAAACCCAAGAGGTAGCAGAAAGAGACCAGATGGAGAAGGAAAACTCGATGACTCACATCCAACCCAAGATTTAGTGGAAAGAGACAAAATTGAGAAGGAAAGCTTGATGACTCACATCCAAGTCAAGAGCTGATCGGAAATGTATTTCACTATATTGGGGAGGAAAGTTCAATGACTCACATTCAAACCAAGAGGTAGTGAGAGGGAGTCAGAATCTCGCTACTGACTGCGAGAACAACATAAAAATAGTGTAGAGAATTAGTGGTGTGAAGCTCATAAATATATGACATGTGAAGATTGAAAAATTAACATTTTTTGGGCTTGTTGTTTTATCACATTTAACTATCAAAGTGTATCTTTTCAAAACTTAATTTTCATTGGTTGATTTACTTTTTTCAAAAGCTTGATTTGTTTAATTTAGTTTAGTGCAACTTAAAAATTTAAAAACAAAGGAAATTAAATTGAGCAAATACCAAAATTCTCATTTTATTGAGATTATTTATATTATGAAATTTTGGACCCAGTCACAGACACTTTGCCAAATAAATAACCATAAAACCATCAAAATTTTAAAAGTTTGGTTTCAAGCAATTTCACATCGGATAATATGTCTTCAAGTAGTAGCCATTAATCGACAACCACTTACACCATCACCATAGCCATTATCTCCCCAAGGAATCTGGTAGAGAGTCACACTGGGGATCTTTTCAAGAAGCTTCATTGTATACAGGTGGTATTCTGCTAGCCTTAGTTTCAAAATCTTATACTGTCCGGTGACTTTTTGGATGACGAGTTGTGAGTCGGCATAAATGACAATAACTGTTATATCCATTGAGATTGCCAACTCTAATCCGGTGATTAGTGCTTCATATTCAACTTTGTTATTTGTACATAGCTCCATCAAGTGGTAGGAGAATATCAGCATGCACTTATCTAGCGTGATGAAAATCAGACCAATTTGTTCTTTTCTCGGTATAGCTGTTCCTGATCTTTTGTATTTTCTGGCTGATGAAGCTCCATCAAAGTACATCTCCCAGCATTATGCACTGGAGAATTCCATTTGTAATATATGTTCATCTAGCAACTCATCATTAAGTAGGGATCCAGTTGGAAGTGGGTGTGCTGCTAGAAAATTTGCTAAAATTTGTCCCTTGATAGCGGAAGGGGAATAAAAGTTATGT
This sequence comes from Phalaenopsis equestris, assembly GCF_001263595.1. Taxonomy (NCBI): domain Eukaryota; kingdom Viridiplantae; phylum Streptophyta; class Magnoliopsida; order Asparagales; family Orchidaceae; genus Phalaenopsis; species Phalaenopsis equestris. Next base: position 418,836 of record NW_018221636.1, read on the forward strand.
CAAATTGTAATAAATCATTAACCATCTTGCTAGACGTCCGAAAAGTGTTGGTTGGGTAATCAAATGTTGCAATGGATTAACTTTTGCAATAAGGGTAATTTTATGAAAAATCATGTAATGCCAAAGCTTTTGTGCAGCAAAAATTAAAGCTAGATAGTGCTTCTCAATGGGTGGATACTTTACCTTCGTCGATATTAGACGGTGACACAAGTAGTAGAGCACATTTTCTTTACCCTTGTCATTGACCTGAGCTAATAGGGCTCCGAGAGAGTTGTCTAAGGTCGCGATATAAAGTATCATTGGTTTTCCTAGGATAGGGGCTTCCAAAATAGGAGGTGTCATTAAGAATTACTTAACGTTCTCAAAGGCCCGCTGACATTTCTCCTCCCATACTAATCTGACGTCCTTTTTAATATTGCCGAGAAGGGCTAACACCTACTTGAGAGAATAGAAATAAAGCTTCTTAGATATGCCAACTTCCTTTGGAAGGAGCGTACTTGTTTTAAGGTTTTGGAGGAGGCATTTCTAAGATAGCTTTAATCATATCTGATTTGGTCTCGATTCCTCTATGATGGACAACGAATCTTAGAAATTTCCCGAAGGTGATGCCGAACACGCACTTTAAGGTATTCATCTTAAGATTATAGTATCATAATCATTCGAACACGATCCTCAAATCATACAAATGGTCTATTTTATGTTTGCTCTTAATGACCAAATCATCAATGTAGCACTCTATTTGGTTGTGAATGAGCCCGTAATTAATGAGATATTCAAAGATTTTTTTCATAACTCGTTGATATGTTGCTTCGGCGTTCTTTAACCCGAATGGCATCACAATGTAGCAGAAAATCTTAATCGATGTCTTGGATGCTGTAAGTATTGTATCCTCTAGAACCATCTTGATTTGGTTATATCCTAATGATCCATCCATGCCATCCATGAAAGAAAAAATTTCATGTGTCAATGCGATGTCCACCATCATTTTTGATATCGACAACAGAAATTCATCTTTTGGACATGCCTTATTTAAATCCCTGAAGTCGACACTTACAAGGATTTATCCATTTTCTTCTTAACAAGCACAATGTTAGCTAACCACATGGGGTGTTGCTCTTCTCGTAAAAAGTTAGCATCTAACCCCAAATGTTAATTCAATTTCTCCCATGAGATCCTTCTGATTCTTTACTTTTATTTATCACAACCTCACGAGAGAAGACAATTTTCTTTGGAGGTGTGTAGTAGGCATCGCCTTCATGAATGCCAACTTCATGAACTGAAAATTGTTGTAAATCTCCCTTGATGCAATGTTCTTGTCCATTCTTGTAATATTTAATGCACTGATGTAGAGAGAATGGAGCCATGTTGTGCTCATGAATCCATTGTCAACCAATTAAAGCATTGAAAGAGGTCTCGGCACCGATGATATGGAATTTTATGGTAGTTCCTAATTCTCCAACTTTCATAAGTAATGTAACTGTCCAAGGGCTTTTTCTCCCTTCTGGTGAAATCCTTTTAACATCATTTTATCGGCTGTAAGCTCTTAAGCTTCAATATCCAAATATTTTAATTTATGTGGACTTGTTAAGTTATGTGATTCTCCAGGATCCACTAAAATGCTTGACAACACAAATCTGTCGATGTAGATAGAGATGTAGAGCAATCGGTTGTGGTCAAAAGTACCAAGAAACAAGTCTTCATTTGTGAAGGTTATCCAAGGGTGTTCCTTTAACGAGCAAACTTCATCAAATTATGTGCTAGCCAATTGTGCTAAGCAAATTTGTAGGTCAAGTAAGGCTATAATCAGAAACTCTCTCATCTCCTTTGACAGGATTAGAGCCTCGTAGATGCTTAATTTAACCGACAATTTTCTATGATGAGCTAGCACATTATAATCCATTTTATATAACCTTCCAATTTTTACTTGGTCATGTGGCTCTTCCACTGGCGGAGGTGGAGATAGCTATTCTTGGGGGACTATTTGTTTTTCTTTACCCACTGGAGCTGACCTCGAGGGTAAAACTTTTTTATTCCTTAGGTTTATATCTGTGATATCTTATCCTTTTTGTGATATTGTAAGTAAATTTTTTGTTGCTTCTTCTTCATCGGAAAGATCTAAATTGATGGTGAGTGGTGTGTCATGACGCTCGAGGACTGGCTCCTCACACCTGGTGTTATGGTAACAGGTGTCGTCAATGTCTTCTTCATTCTTGTTAATAGGTTCATCGGACTTAAGTATGATTTGAGGATTGGTTTGGGAATAAAGATTGGAGTTAGATTGAGCAAAGTCATTTTTGTTATCACTAGAAACAGGTAAAATGTACCAGAAATCATAATCATTATATTCATAATACCTCACTAGGGCAAAAAGATAATCATACATGGTCAGGGGTTCGAGGATTTTCTTCCCTAAATCTAAGACAACCAATCTACCAGAGGTAGCCCCTATCCTACCCCCAACCTATCGGTCTTCACGACTTTGTTCTTCTCTATCCTTTTTGGTTGCAGTGGTTTCTCTGGCAAAATCTTCATCTTGGGTTGAGCAGGCTGTAGACTCTGAACGATTACTTGTCCTGAAGCAGTCTGAATCTGATCAAGTAACTTATTAGATGAATTGCTCCAAACTATACTCCATCCATCTTTTTTTTGCATATGGATCTATCAGAGCAATCGGTTCGGTCAAAATCACATTTACAGAACCTTTTTCATGTTCTTTTAAATATTCTTTCCGGGTCATTATATTCCCTTCTTTAAGATTTTTCTGGAGCCAATCCTTGAAGGTGAAACACTCCTTTATATTATGTCCAAGCATTCTGTGGTACTGGACTGATCTTTCTCGTCAACTTCCTCAGATTTCATTGGATGTAGCAATTTGAAGTCATTCTTCTTCATCAGAATTCTGAACATTTTCGGTACAATTTCATCTTTCAAGGAATATACTGCTTTTTTTCATTCCAAAAGGCTCAGATGCTTCTTATTTTCTATTCAATGTGATCCTCCTTGATGTGACTGCTGGCTAGACTGGCCATATTATTTTGTTTCTTGTTGAGCATGTTGTGATGATGGCTGGGAACTTTCACAAGAATGTTTTACCTGTATTTTCATTGGCTGCTTTCCCTTATCAACAGTTGCCATTATCTTGGACTTCTTCATAAATATTTAAGATGTTATGACCTTTACTGATTTCTCTGAAGAATCCATGCGTTTAACTTTCTCTTGTAGATTTCTAGTTTTGCTGAGTAGTTTCTCGAAGGACTTGATGACGAGTCCCTTAAGCATGAAAGCTACTAACCCTTGGATGCTTTTGAGTAGGATCTCAATTGTATGATGTTCCTCTAGCTAAGGTACACACTTTATGCTATAGTTTCTCCACCTCAAGATATAATCTACTAGAGTCTCATTAGACTTTGGCTTCTCTACAATGAGATATCCAATGAAAACATGATGCTGCGCTATGAAAAATCTCTATATAAACAACTATTCTAATTTGGAGAATTTCTTCACTAATCCTTTTGGTAGCTCATCGTACTAATCAAATGCTATCCTTGATAAGTTGCAGACAAACTGACGGAAAAGAAAGACATTGTTACCTTGGGTATTACCACAACTAGTTTGAAAATGCACTATGTGCTATCTAGGATTTCTAGTCCCTTAAAATATATTAAAGTTTGGTGACAGAAAACCTTTAGGGTAGGGTACAGCATCAAACTCCTTTGGGTAGGGCCTATCCATTAAAATCAATGCACCTTTCTTAGATTGTGCTAAGGCCACCCGAACATGTTCAACCATTTGTTTAAATTCTTTTTCTAGTATGACGCACGGTGGAGAATCCTTCTTCTGTTGATCGTCTCTGTTAGCCAAAGTAACTTCCCTCCTTTCATCTGTGATATGTACAATCTCTGGCTGATTGAATTCCAGAGAAGCTAACTGTTGTGCTTGAGACTATCCATGAACTGTTGCCATGACAGCCTTTGAAGTGGCCATCTCTTCCATTCTTTTCTCCATTTGGTTGATTTGCTCATCCCTTAGTATAACACCCGTACACAGATCATCTATGACGTTCCCTTTAAGGATAGGTTAGGTTTCACGTGCAGATCTAGCGTCTCTGGTTCGATGACATGAATTTTCATGAAGTCTTTATCAAGATAGTCGTTAAAGTCAAAATCTTGATTATCATCATCAACAAAAACCCCATGTTCTCGGGCTAACTCAGAAATCTCGATCAAAGCTTCTCAACCTTTTCTTCAATTAAAGATTCTTGTAACATCTTAAGGTCTGGGGGACTCTACTAAACATCCTCCATTTGTTCATCCAACTTGGTAGCAATAGCTGCAACGATGTTGGATACTTTAGACCCTTGCTTCATTACTTGTTCCTTCCCTGTGGCTCATTAAACCGTATTGATACTATGAATTTAGGTACCCATACCTTTTTTTTCAACAGTAATGTCTTAAGATAGGGTGTCTCAATAGAGGCATATGTATGTCGAAGAGAGGTATCACCTTGGTGAAGACCAGCTATGCTATCGGGCAACCTCTTCATATTTTCCTTCGGAACTTTAGAAACATCCCTATGACTAATAATTAGTAGAATTCTTGGACTCAGACGTGACTTAACCGGTCGACGATTTTTAGGTCTTTGAGTAGAAAAGGTAGAATCGGTGGTGAAGATGGTAGTATCAACACCGCTTCCCAGGCGGAACCTGACGGGAATGCGAGCAGGCAAAGTTTTAGTTGATTTTTTAGATCGTATGACAGATCTGACATCTCTTGGGATTTCTATCTTCACTTGAGGGGATATTAGACATCCCACTCACTTAAGTAATTCACCGACTGAACAACCCACTTTGGTTGCTAGTCTTTGGAATACTATACTGACTCGGGTGATAGGAGTGGGCTTCTTTCTCTCCCCACCATGTCCATGAGGTAACAGTAAAGTAGAAGCAATCTTTTGGATACTTTATACCATTTCGTGTCCATTGAGGGATGTAACCTACTCCCTTGCATAAATGGATAAGCCTCCAAAAGTTCCAAATCCTCCTGGTGAGCAATTTCATCAACAAACATTTTCTCAAAAATTTGAGCTTTAGCAACCCTCCGGACATTTCAGTTGCGGTTGCTTCTTTGAGACCGAGTTAATGATGAAATCTTTGAACATGATCCAATTTCAAACACTAATGGCGGGATAGTGAATCCTTTGGTTCTATCTTCAATTATCATGACCTATTTTCCCTTAGTAGAAGCGGGAACAAAAATCTTAACATGTGTTGGGGCAGTAGTGTACACCTTCTTGTAAGAAGACAAATCCTGGGACAGACAGGTTTAACTCAACAGGTGGCTCCTGAGCTTTCGGAGTGGTAACTTTCATTACGATAAAAGGATCGTTTCCAAGCAAGACTTCAAGTTCATCAAATTTGGCTCCAAATATGATGGTGGAAGACATCGCGGCTTGTCAATAGGTTGCACGAGAAAGTGAGCGTTGGGAATGACATTACAGTAGCTTCAAAAGGAAAGCTCCGGGGTTTGTTATCTTGCAACAGCTTTGTACATCTAGTGAAAGAACTAAAAATTTAAAATGGTTGATATGTAGACTGGGCAAGTCTTTATTTAATTTTACTTTGTAAAAATTACTTTGAAATTTAGTAAAAGTAACCTTGAAAATAGGAGCATTTAATTAATTACATAAAGAAGGTTTAAAGAGCAAGTGTAGAAGACACAATTTTATTCAATTTGCAAAATAGCAAACCAAACTTGAAAGGGAAAATGAGTTTAGGACCTAGTGCGGGATTGAATTCACAATGTATATCGCCCAGGCGGAACTAGTCCACCAACACACCTATTGAGGGTCCGACCCCACACAAAGATTCACATTCCTAATGAAATCCTGAACCTCTCTTTCCAAAGGTGGATGCACAGATGATCCTGAAGTTTGAAAGAGTTGACCTTACTTACCCAAGAAAGAAATGGGTGAAGCATGCCAATGGAGAAAGGGAAATTTAGTCCATAAGGGACATGGACACATTACCAATGTATGAAGACAAAATTCCCTGATTTAGATGAAGAGTGAAACTAGTCTCCAACGGAGTCACCAGAAGCTGTCAGAAGTATTTTTTTAGGGGGGTTGTTCTGTGGAAGCTATCAGTAGCCGAAATCAGAATCTCGTCGCCCGCTTTCGAGGGACATTTTAATTTACATACATACATACATACATACATACATACATATCT
>NW_018221636.1:425077-466389 GCF_001263595.1 Phalaenopsis equestris
GTCATTTGGTATGATCATGATGCTGCCGGTTGGAGGAGAAGGTGCTCTACTAGGGTTTCCGGCATGATGAAGCTCTGCTGGGGGGGATTCAGTGGGAGGTGTTGCATCTGTCTTTCCAAGGGTGCTTCTACTTGCCTCCTTTTAACTTGGGAATCAGCTTCTTTACTCTTTTCCCTGGTACATTGGTGGGTTTTACTGTTTCATTGGCTTCTTCGGTTTCTTCTGGTTTTGACCTGCTTTTACTGTTCCATTAGTTTCTTCTGGTTTTGGCCTGCTTCTGCATCTGTGGGTAACCTCTTCTGGCTTTCTTGGAGGAAACACCTTCCCCTTTGGTGTTGTGTATTGTTATCTTGGATTTGTACTATGAGTTTTGGCCTTTATAGAGCACACACAGGATTTTTCTGACTTTTCTGTGATTTGCTAGAGCTTTTGATATTGGGTTTGCTCTCCTGGTGTTTATGGCTACCCCTATTGACATTGTGACTGATGCTCAGTGGGCTAAGGCCACTTATGCTGGGGTGGTGGGCAAGTCCACTATTTCTCTTAGTGATTCTGATCACTTAGTCTTCCCATAGAAATTCCATGACACAGCTGTTGGGAAGGGTAACAGCCCTTGTATTCATACTTTGGGTACCAAAGAAGTTGAACCAGCTGTTTATTTCTCGCCACAAGAAATCCATAATCTGAATGAATAAGTGAAATTTTCCTTGGTAGGAAAATTTCTTCTAGGCCACCCTATAAAGGAATTAGTCAGAAACTACTTTGCTCTTTAAACTTCAATAAGGATTGGCAGATTGGAATACTAGATGGCAGGCATCTTCTTATCCAACTTTCATGGAAGGAAGCTTATGCAAGATTTTTGCAAAACAAGCTCTTCAAATTGGAGGTACCACCATGAAGATATTGAAGTGGGATCCTGGTTTTGATCCTAGTAAGGAACCTCATATAGTTCCCCTATTGTTTAAATTACTTGGCCTCCCAATTCAATACTTTAATCTCAATGCTCTATTCAATATTGCAAGTGCATTAGGGAGACCTCTGAAGGTTGATGCACTTACATATAACAAAGCTAGACCAGCTCTAGCTAGATTCCTTATAGAAAGAGATGTAACCCTCCCTGAAATTAAAAGGCTCTAGATTGGTACTGATAAAGAGGGGTTTTGGCAGAATGTGGTTTTAGAATAGAAACCATATTATTGCTACCACTGTAAGATGTTTGGACACACTAAGGATAGATGCTTCAGGCTTCACCCTCCTCCAAAGAAAAATTTGTCTACTCAGGAAAGGATTAATCAACAACTCCTCCAGAACCTACAGTTTGTGTGGAACCCTCTCCAACTGGGATTTTAGATGATGTGTTGGGCACGCCCAAAAGCTCAACAGCTCCTTTTAGCTCCAATGCTCTTACTAATTTATCTCCCAGATACTTCAGGGAGGAGGAGAATCAAATAAATATTATTACTCCCCTAACTAATTCACTAGATGTAAGTGAGGCACATAAGGAGAATAGCCAGAAAGATACTACAGTCACAGAAGTCCCTGAGAAGAGAGATATAGCTGAGATGAAACTCCTATTGGAAGAGGAATGACAAACACAAAATCTAAGAAGAAGAAAAAGTTACTATCAGAAGTTCAGAAAGTAAAATAATGGGAGTAATAGGAGCACAGGTGCCCTGAAGATTGGAGGACCTCCTTCTTCTAGAGGAAGGACCAGATGAAGATCTCAGCCTTCTCTCCACTTCAATCCCTCCAATGATTAATATGTTGTGTTGGATTATAAGGGGCATTGCCCATCCCCATTATTTAAGAATACTGATTTATCTCAACAAAAAATACAAACTATGGTGTTTTGCTATACTTGAACTAATGGTTCAGCAAAACTCCCATAGAATTATTAACAAATTCCATGGATTTTATCATTATTCTAACAAGAATAATAAAATTTGGTTCTTTTGTAGGAAAGAAATACAGTGGAGCATTCTTATTAACCATCCACAGTTTATACATCTCTCACTTTTGGTTCAGGGCCACCTGGAGTATGCAACCTTTATTTATGCTGGAAGTCTCAAAGCTGTAGACAAGAGCTTTGGGAGGGCTTACATCTCATAAGTACAAATATGAACTCTCCCTGGATGGTAGGGGGAGATTTCAATTGTATCACTACTGCAGCAGAGAAATCTGGGGGGAGACCTCCCAATCTGTCCAAAATGACTTTCTTCAATGATTAAATTCAGCAAGCTGGCTTGTTTGACTTGGGGTACCAGGGTCCTAAATTCACTTGGAAAAGGGGTCTATTGTGGGAAAGACTTGACAGGGTGTTAGTGAATGACTGTTGGCATAAACACTACCTACTACCTCCTAACTTTTGTTACTCACCTAACCCTCATTGGTACTGATTATATACCACTTCTTATATCTATTACTTCTCCTACAATACCACATATAACCTCCCTTTCAGATATCTTAATATTTGGTCCACTCACCCCCTTTTTACCAGCTGTGTTGCTTCTAATTGGATGGGTTCTGATCATACTGACCCTTTTATCAAACTCAGCCTCCTTCATCTGAAAACAAGCAAAGCTTTGAGAAAGTAGGGTTGGGAGACTTTTGGGAATGTCTTTTCCAATGCCTTATCTGCCGAAGAGGAAGTAGGGAAACTAGAAGTTGTTTTTTAGAATGAAACTTCCACTGAGACTGATCTGCTTACTGTCCAGACTAATATGTGTAATCCTATTGAAATACAAGATATGCTACTCAAACAAAAAGCTTCTATTAACATTTTTACTGAAGGTGACATAAACACAAAGTTCTACCATGCCTATATAAGCTACAAGAGGAAGTGCAATACCATTTGCTCTATTTACTCTTCTGAGGGTAGATGGATTAATGACAATGATCTTATTGCTTTAGATGTTGTTAAGTACTACAGCTCCCTACTGAACTCTTCAGTTGATCTAAACAACTATTATGAAAACTATTTTACTGAAGAATTAAATTACGCTAATCAGCTCAATCTCACTGAACCCGCTTCTGATGAGGAAATTTGGGATGCCTTAAACACCATTGACAGCTCCAAAGCTACTGGCCGTGATGGTTTTACTGCTGTCATTTATAAAATGCTTGGCACATTATTAAGAAGGAGGTAATTTAGGCAATCAAGAGCTTCTTCAGGGGGGTCAATCTCCCTAGCTATTTTGGAGACACTTCTATTGTGGTAACTCCTAAAGGAGATCTGCAGAAGACTTGGGAACACTACATGCCTATCAGCCTTAGTCATTGGGAACACTACATGCCTATCAGCCTTAGTTCTATCATAAGTAAACTCTTCAGCAAGATCATAGTAAGAAGTCTCCAACCGCTCCTTGACAAGATTATTTGCCCAAACCAGACTACATCCAATAAGGGGAGATCCATCACTGATAATGTGTTGCTGGCACAAGAGCTCATTCTGGATTTGGATAAAATCAGTAAGAGGGCAATATTATTTATAAATTAGATATTAAAAAGCTTATGACACCATGGATTGGAAATTCATTTTGGGGATTCTTGCAGCCAAAGGTTTTCAACCTGAATTCAATAAACTCATCCACAAGTGTCTCATTAAATCACAAACACTTTATTCTTATCAATGGCAAAGCCTGGGGTTCTTTCACAGCTACCAGAGGGCTCAAACAAGGTTACCCACTTTCCCCCACTATCTTTATTATTGCTATGGATTACTTCCCTAGAATGCTTGTCAGGTCCATCCTCAACCAACAATACTCCAGATTTCATCACAAATCTAATATGGCTATTCCTCACCTCATGTATGCTGATGATATTATGATATTCTCTAATGTTTATAAAAATGCAGTTAAAAAATTCTATCAATGTCTGAAACAATTTCAGAACTACTATGGGAAGGAGTTTTGCCCTACAAAATGCCACCTTATCTTTAACAAGAGTGCTTCTTCCATTTGTAAACATTGGATCTCTGATTACACTGGATTTTCCATTGCTAAAGTCCCCTAAAAATATTTGGGGGTCCAACTCACTTGGGGGAGATCTAAGCTGACCCAATTTGATGAGGTTTTTCAGAAAATTCAAAAAACCTTATCCAGCTAGTCCCATTCTTTCCTGTCCAATGGGGGTAGAATTACTCTTCTTAAAGGTATCCTAACTACCTTCCCCTCATATATTCTCCAAACACATTACATGAACAAAAGCACTCAAATTCAGTTAGAGAGAGTCTTTAACAGATTCTTATGGGCAGGTCAAAGACAGCAGCTCCACTGGGCTTCTTGGCAAAAGGAAGCTAAACCTATCATGGCATGTGGGATGGGGTTCAAGGGACTTCACAAATCATACAGATTAATTTCTATAAGATGTGGATTAATTTCAGAGCCCAAATTTCCCTATAGGCTAAGTTCATGAAAGGAAAATACTGCAAGGGCCAACACCCTTCTCTCATCTCCAAAAAGCTGGGGGACTCCAGAATTTGGACTAATATGATTAAAATTAGACACCTAGCTAAAGAAATGTACATTTGGGATTTGGGGAATGTTCAAGTGAACTTCTGGCTAGACCGTTGGTGTCCTAAAGACTGGCTAGGCCCCCCCTCTGAATTCAACCCTCACCTTTATCTTTATGATCTTTGGGAGGGGTACTCCTGGTCTGTCACTAAGCTCCAATCCATTATACAAGAGCCCCACCTATCTCAAGTTACTAAGATTATTTTTGATAAGGGCAGGAAAGACAATATTATCTGGGCATATATCTGGCATAACTATGCTAACCAAAGTTTGACTAAAGCCATCTATGCCAAAATTTACTGTTGGGATCAAGTCCCTTTGGGTGAAGCCATTTGGAACAGATATCTATCCCCGTCTATATCCTTCTTTTGTTGGAGGTTCTTCAACAACCTTCTACCAGCTGATGACATTCCTAAACTAAAGGGCTTGAGAGGGCCTTCTAGATGCTATCTTTTCCTGAGATTTGAAGAGGACAATAATCACCTATTTTTTAAATGTGAGTTTGCTCAAGAGGTGTGGAAAGCACTCCTTACTAAGATTAAAGTTGAGGGCTTGGACAAGGACTAGTCCAGTCTAGATAAGGACTGGTCCAATCTCAAAGATGGATGACACAGCTGGAAAAGTAAGAAAGGTGATTCTATCTCTTTTATTGTGGACTGGTTCTTGTGGATGTGCAGAAACAGCAGAAAACATGAAGATAAGAGTATTCATCACCCCAAGGTTACTAGAAACTGTGTTTCCTACTTAAACAAGTTGATTCAACTCAACAACTTTCCTAATATCAGCTTGCCTCAGACTACTGTAACAAAAAGTCACAACAAGATTGAGAAAGTCATTTGGCAATCTCCTGATCCACAAACCATGAAGATTAATACTAATGATAGCTTTTCTGAATGGGGTGCTCGGGTGGGGGGGGAAGTTTTCAGAGATTCCTCCAGCAAATTTTTGTTATTCTTTCATGCTCCTACTAAGGCCCATGATGCTCTAGAGTTGAGCATATTGCTCTTTACTGGGCCCTTACCTTTGCACAGAAAGCTGCATGATATAAATTGTGGATTGAGGTGGAATCTTTTCAATTGATTACTTTCCTCACCACAGAACAGTTGTCCTCTTGGCACCATATGAAATGGAAACAAAAAATTGACAATATCAACATGCTCTTTAAAGTCTATATGTCTTTTATATATAAGGAAGGAAACCAACCTGCTAATTGGCTTGCCAGACATGGCTTTTATGCTAACTCGATCTCTGTTGCAACAAGGCCTCCCACCCCTCTTGCCCTCCTGCTCCATGGTGATAAGTTGGAGACTCCTCATCTAAGATTGAAGGCTAATCAACGCAAAGATCTTTAGTCTTTTGGGTCTTCCTCTTCTTTTTTATCATTATTTAGTTTCACTAAACTCTTGTTTGTCTTAGTATTAAGGATTAATCACCCTCTTGGTCAATTGTTCTGGTTTATAGTTAGAGGACCTCTCCAGCAGAATCTTTTGCAGTGCTTTTAATGATCAACACGAATGGAGCCGAAAAATGCTCCTTCCATAATATATATATATATATATATATAAATGACGTTTTAATTTACATATATATTTTTTTTTAGAAAAATATGAAATCAAACTAATCCCATATTTTTCGTAGTTTAAATGAAAGAGCACTACCCCTTAAGCTATGTAAAAACACAAGCTATGTTACTACATCTCAAGCTATGTACCTATCTCGAAAGATAAACACAAGACTTGAGGGTGAGGTTCTATCAAATAAAATAAGAGATGTATAACATACATTTGGTATTGAAAACCATTTTTATTTATAAGCCGACAAGTTCCTCTATTAAATATTAAAAATTAAAAAGGGTTTATAATAAGCTGGGTTCTTAAAATTTTCCTATAAAGGCAAGACTTTATAGTTAATTACATCTTAGATAACCGAAGTCCCCTAAGAAAACACTCGAGAAAAATTAGGGGATATTGTCCTCAAGAATTTCAGAGGATAGGACTTTTCAAAGAGATTTGACAAAAAGGTGTAAAAGGGGAGTGGCTCAAATTTAGAACCCTAATTTTTAGAATCCAAAGGAAGAAGAACTAGAAGATGTCACGGATCCCGAGGAGAACCTCAGTGACTTCCCAGTCTATCTTATGGTTTGGCTTTTGTTCAGAGGATAGATATTTAAATGTTTCATCCTACCAATTTTATTAATTAGGGCTTACATTATTGTGAAATGATCACATAAATAGCCTGGAAGATGAGAGGATTTAGTTCATATCGAAAAACAACCTCAGAATTCTAAAGCGAGTTAGGGCTTATATTTTATTGTAGGACTATAAAAATTCTAAAGAAAATTTGAGGATTTATGCCACACTATACAAACAACCTCGAAGTCCTATGGTTTGATTATTTAATTCTAAAGAATGGTTTAGCTAGTGTAGATATTTTTTATGTTGAAGATGGCCACACTGCCCACAATGCTAGCTACAAGCTCCTCGTTATGGGGAGTTTAAGTTTTCTAATGTTTGAAGTCTTGATTTCAAGTCAAATGTTTCCTAAGGTCATGGTTACTTAAATATTATGGGGAATATTAAATTTGATTAGAGAAACATCGGTTAGGATCCTCCGGTTCCCTTTTTCTAACATCATTATTTTCTTTCGGATTCACTTAGTCCAAGTGAATTTACTAAACTCAACTTAATGAGTTCCATAATTTCATTCAGACTGTGAGAAATCTCATTAGCAACCGTAGGTTACCTGCTCCAAGTGATTCCCGATCATTCGATAGAGACTTTTTAGGTTAGTTGCAATTTTAATTTTGTTTTATTTGTGATTCAATTTTGAGTTATCTTATATTTTGATTGTTGTTGAGGTGAATTTTATCTTATTTTATTTTTAATTATGATTTTGACATGCAGGGTGACTTTAAGCATGCAAGCAAGATACAAGAGGTACGAAAAAGTAAATGCAATAACTTAAAAACGTACTTGTCAATTCTTATTTCTCCTCTACCTGAAAGGTTAGCTTTATCAATATGTATATACTTTTTGCAAGAAATTCAAATTGCAGGAGTAGATGAATGTATAGCCACCAAACCCCAAGTTATGACCTTGTTGAGTCTCAGAAGAGCTTAGGGGATGATTTTTAGAAAAAAATTATGGCAAGTTCAATTTATCCTTCAAAATATTCAAGAGATTTCAAAATTCTTGGAGCATGACCCTGAAAAACTTTGAAGATTTCTTGAAATATTTCGAGTTCATTTTGAACTTATCATATAGTTTTATCAATCATCCTAGGTTAAGCTAAGGTTATCCCATTGCTCAGGGAAACTTGATGTTTTATTTATCTCAAGGCTAGGACACTCAATTAATCAATCGATATTTCATTTAAGAGTTACGAAGGTAGGTGCCCTCAGGCAAATTTAACTAAGTAAGAGTTTTGGTTCCCAAAGTTAAAATCAGGCTTGTAGCATAGAAAAAATGTGCCAATCATTAAACATGTTATCTTCTAAATCCAATCAAATGAGTTTAAATGTCATGTTTAGGTCACTACCAAGCCCTGAGCAATCACAATAGATGACATGGCAATTAACAACATTTTGATTTAAATGACATGCATTGTTATTGAAAGATTACATTATCATTAATCATGAGCTTAAAATCAATGGAATATTATCTTTCTAACTCAAACCCATTACTTGAGAATCATTTAATTTTGATTGACTTGCAAGTCATGATAATAAGGGAATTTACAACTTTTTTCTTATTATGGAAAAGGTGGCAAGTGAGTTTCTACCTTTTAATCCCATTGTATTTCAATCATCCAAAAATATTTATTAGGATCAAAATTACCGGATCAAAATTACCCATTTTCCATTTTCCCTTTATGAATTCTAAATTTTGATTAAGGAACCAAAATCTAAAGCAACCCCTTTTGCCTTTGAGGCTCTTCACCTCATAACTCATTAATCAAAATTTAAATGACTTTGAGAATTTAGAATGTCCTATCTGTGGGGTCAATTAAGATATCAGAGGAGAAAATATTTATATTTAGAAAGTAGTATTTTCAAATTTGATTTACTTAACTATCCAAAATAAAGTTTTTATTCATGAGAAAAGTATTAGAGGTCCCTGTAGGTCAGAGAAACACTTGAACAAAGTTCCATAAATTTTTTAATTAAATTCTTATCATTATTATTCAATTTTGAATCAATTTTAATGATTTAGTTAAATGTAAAATAATGTTTTAATAAAAAAATTTATATCTATATTTTTATTAAACCTCTCTGAGTTCAGAGAACTCAGAGAAAGAAATTTTGTATTTTTAAGATTATTTATTTCTTTATTATAATTATTTTATTTGGAAAAATAGGGAAATTTCATTTTTAAACTTTTAAAATTTGTTTTTAACTTAGAGAAATTATGAAAAGTGTTTTAATGAGTCCTAGGTGATCAAGAAACTAATAGGGACATTTTTAAATATTTTTTTATATTTTTGGTATTTTTAACTATTTTTAATTGTTTTTTAATTTAAAATAAAACTAAAAAATAAAGTATTTAATAAAAAAATGATTTTTATTTTTCTTAAGTGCTCCTGATCATAAGGGATTCAGAGAAATACTTTTCTTAATTTTCTCAAGTGTATTTAATTTAATAAAATTTTGTTTGTACATAAATACAAGGTTTCTTAGAAAATCAACTTTAGTGCTCAAACTTAGTCAAATAATTTATAAATTTTTATAGTGGGTAAACATGATTTTTATACGTAGTGTGGAATTAATTTTGTCAATTTTTTGTTAGTATTTAATTTACATAAATTAAACCAAGATATATACATTTAATTAATCATAAAAATGTACCAAATAATTGAAATCATCATGACATTTTTCCTAAGCATCTCTGACCATAAGAAACATAGTAAAATTTTTCCCATAATTTTCCTAATGATATTTTAATTTATATAGTTAAAATAAGTCAAAATGCCCATCCTAGCTTGAAAATTAGGGTTAGAGGCACAAAGATGTTCTCTGACCTTGAAAAAATCAGAGAACATCGCCTTTGTCATAAAGAATGAACCCTAAAAATTTCAAGCCATGGTGAGCAATGCTTGATAATAATGAATTAAAATACTCTAGAGAATATTTAATTCATTAAAAATGAGAGAGTCAACAAATAATTTTTATTTTTAATCCACAACATTCTCCTCTGTTCACTAGCAAGGGGGTATTTTTATTTTATTACTTTTATTTTTTTAAAGAAATATATGGATTTTCAAAGTTCTAGTATTTAAAATAAATCCATAAAATTCATATTTTTCTACTTATACATGCGACACCACCTAAACCTACGATGTCTACGAAAAGCCACATGGCACTCTTCCATTCAACGCCGCCAGCACTTCAGGGTCTCCTCAACTCGCGGTTCACGTATCATCTCTTCATCTGGCTCCATCACAATCGTCCATTGAATAAACACGTGATTGGACGACCTCCATTCATCGTCCCCAAATGAGCTAAATTGAGAACCATTCAAACTAAAACCTTAAGATCTTTGTATAAACTCAACCAAATCGCATGGGGTTTGTTTCTAAACCTTCATTTACTCAAGATGAGCATATCTATATGGCTTATACAATATAAAATACAGTAAAGAGGTATGGAGAATAGATTTAAGCTCGGTTTAGGGTTAAGGTTCAATACCTTTGTCTAAGAGGGGAGCCCTCAATCAGATGGATGTGACATGATTTTGACAGCTTTGATTGGATCCAATGAACCTCCAGATGAACTCCTAGACCTTGGCAAATTGTCTAGATATGATTTTGATCAAAGTGGATTTTAGGTATTGGTCTAGAGCTGTGTTAAAGGATCTCTATGATGGGACTTTTTGGGGAAATCAACTTCTCTCAATCATGGATGGTGTGTGCACAATTAATTGAAGTTTGGTTAACTATAGAGCTGTGGAGAAATTTATCCTAGTTTTGGGGCAGATTTCAGTGAATAAATTGGCTCTGTAGAGTGGCTATGGGTGGCTGAGAGCAGGGGTATTACACTTACGAATGTTTGAAGAAGCTTTCTTGAGATTTTGGCAGAGTTTGCCCAAGGTTTCAAGCTCTTTTCTATTTGGCCAAGGAGTGGTTAATTTAAATCGATGGTTGGATGGTGGGTCTTAGGGCTACAAATTTGGTGCTAAAGCTTGTTAAGGTGGATGAAAGAAAGGTTCTAAGGGCCAATGGGAGTGAGCCAAGTTTGAGAGCTCAAATTTTTTGTTTTTGCCATTTGGGGCTCCCTTGGGCTAGCTGTTTATGGCAGCTGAGGTGGTGGCTGGCCAGGGTTCAGTCACATCTTGGCTAAAGGTGGTCAAGGACTGGCCAATGATGGTTAACACCTAATGGTAAGGTATGATGGAGAAGATATTTCAAGTTTAGGCAAAAAATTGGCAAAATCCCTTAAATCAAGTGACCATTGCTCCATAGCTCTTTTAGGGTGGGCTAGGTGGGTCTAGCCTGGTCATTAGGCTCCATTTGGTGGCTCTGGTATCACTAATTTGGTCATTTAGGCATGGCTTAATCAATTTTGGTGTATGGGTCCAATTTAGGTTGGGCGGTATTGAAGTTGGGTTTGGGTTTGGCTAGCCATGAATTTGAGCAAAATTAATTGAGAAAAATAATGTGGATGATTGTCACAAAGAGTTTAGAAAAGATTTTGAGTGATTTTAAATTGATTTGGTGGGTCAATTTGAAGGAATTAGGGCATTTGGTCAATTTGGGGAAGTTAGGTTAGAGTTGGGTTTAGGTTGGGCTAGAGTTGGGCTAAGTCCAAATTGAGAGTTAGAAATGGTCTTAAGTAAGTTCATGAAGGGTTTTCAATATTAATTGGGTGTCAATTTTGGGGTTTGGTCATTCAATTTGGTGGAATTTGGGCACATGGCTAAATTGGGGCAAATTTGGAATTTTTAGATTTGGGTTGAAATTGAGTGAAATTGAAGTTTGAATAAGGCCAATTGAGTGTTCAATTTGGTGTACGAGAATGCTTCAAAGGGTTTATGATGCATAATTGGAGCAATTGGAAGGATTTGGGGGTTCAATTGAGTTGGATTTTGATTTTAGGCACTTGTCTAAATTGGGGCAAATTTGGGAATTTTAGATTTAGGTTGAAATTGAGTTAAATTGAAGTTTGAACAAGGCCAATTGAGTGGGATTTTAGTTTTAGGCCAAATTGGGGCTTTTTGATTTGGGTTGAAATTGGAATCAAATGTGGGTCAATTGGACTTGGATTTGGTTTGAATTGAGCTTTATCATGATGAATTTGAATTTAGAATTTAAATTGAGGGGAATTAGGGTCAGATTGATGGACATCTAGGGTGAATTGGAGAAATTGAGCCTTTTAGGGCAATTTGGTGCTTTGGTCAAAGTTGGTCAAATTCATCAAATTGGGTTCAATTGAATGGTCCAAATTAGTTTTGGTGATATTTTGGATTATTTTGAGGGTTTTGGGAAAGATCGGGCCACCAATTGGGTCTTTGTAATTTTTGCAAATTTGAGGGTATTTTTGTAATTTTAGCAATTTTAGGATGTTCTCGTCAATTTTGTTGGTTTGAGTTGGTTTTGAAATGATTTTTGGACAAGTTTGGGTATTTTGGGTGCCATTAGGAATTTTGGTCAAATTTGAGATTTGGCGGTGTTTTAGTAAATTGGGTAGATTTGGGGCAAAAGCCTAAGTTTGGTATATTGGTGAAAGTGAGGTGCCAAACACCCTATTTGAGCCATGGACCATTGGAATCCTCTACTTTGGATCATTCATGTATTGGTCTGGGCTAGACATTAGCCTAGGGATAGTGGGTCTAGGGGACCATCTACGTGGGTCTCCCATAAGATTAAGGGATCAAAGTCAACAAGTTTGGATTTAGGGATGTGAGTGGGATGTGAATGAAAGTGAGTGTAAGTGAGTAAACTAGCTACAGACCAACACCCAGGGTGAATCTTAAGGACAACCAGTCCTATGGAGATGGACTTTGAGCTCCTCTATGTTGACCCCACCTACTAAGTGCTTGAGGTTAGGACCAATACGTGAAATTTCAAGTTAAGCAAAGAAGAGTTTAGAATCTCTAATGGTGAGCGTTACTTTCTAGTCTTCTAGAAATATTCAATAGGAAATTCTTATGGCTAGACCCTTGGTTACTAAAGAGGAGAAAGCTATACCTCAACCAAAAGTTAGGTCAACAACTCTGTATGGTCCTTCCTGATATGACTGTTGGCTAGACTAGCCATACTGCTGTGTTTGTTGATAAGCATGCTACGAAGATTGTTGGGAATTTTGGTGAGAATGCTTTGCCTCTATATTTCTCTGTTGCATTCCCTAATCGACCGTTTCCACTGTCCAAGACATCTTCTCGAATATCTTGGTCGTCCTGGTCTTTTTTGACTTTTAATAGGAATCCATGTATTTAACATCTTCTTGTAAACTATTGGCTTTGCTTAACAGCTTCTCAAAAGGACTCGATGGAGAGTCCCTTAAGCATGAAAGCTACTAGTCCATGGATTCTCTTGAGTAGAATCTCAATTGCAAGCTAGAGGTTCACATTTCATTCTAAGGTTTCTCCACCTCAAGACATAATCTACTAGGGTCTCGTTAGAACATTTCCTCTCAACTACAAGATCTCCAATAGACACTTGGTGTTGTGCTCCAAAAAATATTTTCACAAAAACTATTCTAAATAGGCAATGTCTTGACTGATCCATTGCGTATCTTGGAAAACCAATCAAATGCAATTCCTGATATGTTGTTGTCAAAGAATCTGAAGAGCAAAGCTTCGTTACCTCCAGTGTTGCCACAACTGACTCTGAAATATGCTATATGTTGCCAAGGATTTATGGTCCAGTCGAATGTCTTAAAGTTTATTGACACAACACCCTTGGGGTAGGGTACGACATCAAATTCCTCTAGGTATGGTCTACCCCTTGAAATCATTGCACCACCCTTAGATTGGGCTAAGGCCTCCCGAAATTGTTGTTTTGCCAATTATTTAATATCTTTCTCCAGTATAGTACTTAATGAGGAATCCTATTTTTGCTACTCATCTCCATTAGAGGAGGCAACTTCTCTCCTTTCATTGGTAATGTTAACTATTTCTGAATGGTTGACTCATGGAGAAGCTACCTGCTGCGACTGGGTTTGTCCATGAATTGTAACCATGGCGGCCATGGAGGTGGCCATCTCCTCCATTCTCTTTTCCATTTGAATAATTTGCTCATCTCTTAAGAACATAGCCCTGCACAAATCATATGCGGTGTTTCCTTCAATGAGAGGTTGGGCACTGCACACAAATGTCATAGCTCTAGTCTCAATGACATGAATATCCATGAAGTCTTCATTAAAATAATCATTAAAATCAAAACCCTCATCGACATCTTCAATGGTTACACCATGTTATCTTGCCAACTTAGAAATCTTAGCCCGGAGCTTTTCGACTTTATTTTCAAGCATCACTTCTTGGTTCATATTTACGTCCAAAGTACTTTCCTGGACATCCTCCTTTAATTCATCAAACTTTGTAGCTATAGTTTCAACGATCTCTGGAACTTCAGACTTTTGTTTCACTCCACGAGGGATCACTACACCGTATTGGTACAGAACCTTCGTTACCCATACCTTCTTCTTAGGCGTTGATGTCTTGAGACGGGGCTCACCGAAGGCATTGTTATGTCGAAGAGAGGCATGCTCTAAAAAATTCTGGCCTAGCACAATATCGGGTAACTACTTTATATTTTCCCTCTTCAGGTCAATTTTATAAGCGATAAATGGTTGAATCCTTGGATATAGACGTGAATTAATTGGTCGATGTCTCGCAGATCATGGAACAACAGAAGTAATAAAATCAGTAGTAGTAATGGTAGTATCAACTCGGCTCCCCAGACAGAACCTGACAGGAATACGGGCCGAAAAAACTTCAGTTGACTTCCAAAACGGTTTGACATATATGAAATCCCTTAAAATCTCTTTCCTCATCAGAGGGGACACCACACTTCCCACTCGTTTAAGCAGTTCAACAACTGAACATCCTTCTTTAGCGACCAATCTCTGGAACACTGTACGGACTTTCGTGAAAGGAGCGGGCCTCTCCCTCTCCTCACTATGACCATGATATGATGGTAAGGTAGTGACGATCATTTGAAAACCTTAATATCCATTGGTGTTCATCAAAGGGCGAAACACACTCCCACGCAGGAGTGGAGAGGCCTCGAGTAATCCAGGTTCCTCCTTGTGAGGAAGCTCATCAACAAATACTTTTTTGGGAATTTGAGCCCTAGCCACCCTCTCAGCTCTGCGACTACAGTTTTTTCTCCAAGTTCAAGTCAATAGCATAGACTTCAAACTTGCTCCAATTTCAATCACTGACGGTAGGACGGTAAATCCTTCAGTTTCATCCTCTACAATCATAAACTACTTCCATTTAGTAGAAAATGGGACAACAAATATGGCAGGTATTGGGGTGGCAGCAGCTTTATCTTTCTTGCAAGAAAGAAAATTCTGGGGACAATTCTGGTTAAACTTAGCGGAGTGCTCCTGAACTTCCAGAGCAGTAACCTTTATCACGACGAATGGGGCTTTTCCAAGAATGACTTCAAGTTCATCGAATTCAGTTTCAAACTTGATGGTGGAAGTGACATTGCGAGCATTGCAACTAATTGGCAAGCCGCAGGAGAAAGTGAGCGTCGGGAACGACATTGTAGCAGCTTCAAAAAGAAAGCCCTCGGGTTAGTTATTTGTCCAATACTTTATAATTCTAGTGCGAACACTAAAATTAACAAAGGATGATCTGTATACTAGGCAATTATTTATTAATTTTTAGTTTTTGAAGGTTTTAGGGTTTGGTGAAAATAATTTGAAAGTTGAAGAATTTATTTATATAAATAGGAAAGGTTAAAGCACGAGTGCAACACGACACAATTTGATACAATTTTCGAAGTGGCAAATCAAACTCGAAAGGACACAAAGAGGAAACCAATGTTCAAGACCCAGTGTGGGGCCGACATTACAACGTACCATGCCCGGACGGAACTGGTCTACCAACACACCTATTGGGTGTCCGACCCCACACAAAGATAAAACTCCTAATGAACTCTTGAACCTCTCTGTTCAAAGGCGGTTGAACAGACGGTCTTGAACTCTAAAAGAGTTGACCGTGCTTACCCAAGAAGGAAGTGGGTAAAGTATGTCAACGGAAGAAGGGTAATTTGGTCCATAAGAACACATTACCAATGTATGCAAACAATATTCCCTGATTTCAATGGAGAGAGAAAAAATTCCCTAGAGGGGTCGCCAGAATTTGTTGGCACAATTTTAGGAGGCTTGTGGAAGCTATCGGTCCCCAAAATCGCAATCCCAAATCCCTATTTGAAAGGGCATTTAATTTAAATATATATATATATATATATATATACAGGGGGGTATTTATTTATTTATTTTTTTAAAAAGGAGTGCCAAAGATTTCCTACATGCTAAACTAAATGTTACAAAAGTTGTAGGCGGTTTGATTCACAAAAAAAAACCTAGGTCCACCCAAAAGGGGCCAAGAGCTCCTAAAAATAAAACAAAAAACCAATTGTAACGTGCCCAAAACCTTTACCCATTCAATAGATGCTAAAGAGAAGGAAAGGAAAAGAAAATTCCAAAATCGCAAGGACCCAAGAAGACAAGAGACCTCCATAGGAAGGATAGTTAGAGAAGCAACATTTGACACCCCCCATCTAATATAAGGCAAATCCGACAGATCTACATTAATCAACCAAGCCAGCTCCATAGGGGGGTAGTATTCACTTTAGGCAACATAGACAGTGCACCTTGATGTGCAAGCCAATTAGCACATCTATTACCCTCCTTGAAGATATCATTCCAGATAATTTGTAAGTTGTGGGTCATCTTCATGTGATTAATTTGCTTAAAAGCTGGAAGAAGAAACCAAGGTGGGGAGATGTTAGATGTTATCCTTTGGACTACCAATGATGAGTCCAGTTCCACAATTAGAAGGTTCCATCCCATAACAACAACTGTTTGAAGAGCCCCCCATAACAACAGTAGTTTGACCCATAACAACAGCTGTTTGAAGAGCCCATACCACAGCTAAGGCTTCAGCCTACAAAGCATTTAAAGCATCTGTGGGAGATTGGAAAAATAGTAGGCATTCCCCAAAGTTATTTATGAAAATCCCCCCAATACCAGCAGTGTGTCTTCTATAACTCCCATCAGTGTTGATTTTGATCCAAGGATAAGAAGGTTTCTCCCAAAGGAACAGTAGGAAATGTGATTTGCCAGAAGGAAAACTTTGAGTATTAAGGATTTAGGAGCACCCAGGAACTTTATATTTGTATCCCATGAGATTGATTATCTTAAGAGTATAGACATAGCAGTTAAGAACAATTTGTGTGGCACTTTGAGTTTTTCCCTCATATTTATTGATATTTCGTGCCATCCATATGAACCATGTAGTATCAAAGGGAATTATTTCAGCATGGTTCTCTTTCCAAACCTTCCAGCAGTCAAGGAAGTTTCCAAAATTCAACAAATGGGAGAGGAAATTGAGTTTAGAAGCCACCTTTGTCCAAACCCCTTGAGTAACAGGACAAGAGAAAAACAGATGGTTGAAGAATTCCTCATGTTGGCAGCAAAAATTACATCTTGAATATCCTTTTAAACCCTTGAGTTTAAGTATATCATCAGTTGAAATAATATTATGAAAACATCTCCAAGTGAAGAAAGACATAAAGGGGCTGAGATATTTCACCCACATGGATATGTATATATATATATATATATATATAAACCGCTCATATCTTTCATATTTTAAATGAAAGAGCACTACACCGTAAGCCATGTATCTATCTTGAAAGATAAACACATGGCTTAATAGTGAGGCTCAATCCAATAAACTAAGAAATGTATGATATCTGTTTGGTCTGCGAAATCATTTTATTATAAGCCAACAAGTTCCCCTATTTAATATGAAAAATTAAATAGGGTTTATATTAAGTTGGGTTCTTGAAAGTTTCTTACAATGACAAACCCTTATAGTTAATTACATCTTTGATAATCAAAGTCACTCAAGAAAACTCTCAATAAAAATCAGGGGGCCCTTATAGTTAATTACATCTTTGATAATCGAAGTCACTCAAGAAAACTCTCAATAAAAATCAGGGGATATTGTCTTCATGAATTTTAAAAGATAGGACATTTCAAAGAGATCGGATGAAGAGGTGTGAAATGGGAATAAGTCAAGTTTGGAACATTTTATTTTTGGAATCCAGACGAAGAAGAACCAGGAGATGTCACAAACTCTGAGAATAACCTCAGTGTCTTCTCAAACTATCCTATTGTTAAACTCCTGTTTTGGAGAATATAACTATTAAATGTTTCATCCTGTCAATTCTATTAATTAAGGATTACATTTGTGTAAAATGATCACACAAATAACCTAGAAGATTTGAGGTTTTAGTTTGTGACGTATGACAACCTCAAAATCCTAAAATGAGTTAGGGCTTATATTGTATAGCAGAGCCATAGAAAGGCCTAAAGGAAAGTTGACAATTTATGTTGCACTAGCCGGACAACCTCGAAGTCTTATGGTTTATTGTCTAATTTCTAAGGAGAGATACACTGTTGTAGAGCCTCTTGCTGTTGAAGATGGTCGTGCTACCCGCGATGCTAACTCCAAGCTTCCCATTGGAAGGAGTTTAAGTTTTGTAATGTGTCAAGTCTTGATGTCAAATCAAATGTTTCCTAAGGTTATAATTATTTAAACATTATGGAAGATGTTAAAGTTGATTAGAGCGACACTGGTTAGGATTCTATGGTTCTGTCATTCTGACATCACTATTTTTCTTCAGATTCACTTAGTCCAGATGAGTTTACTAAACTCAACTTAATGAGTTCCATACTTTATTTTAGATCATGAGAAATCTTGTTAGTAACCATATGTTATCTCCTCCGAGGGATTCCCGATCATCCTATAGAGACATTTTAGTTTAGTTCCAATTTTCATTTCGTTTTGTTTGTGGTTGTCTAATATTTTGAGTTGTAATGACGGTGAATTTTATTTGGTTTTGATTTCTTAATTTTGTTTTTGGTTTCAGTTTTGTGCCTCTCCTAGAAATTTTAATTTTGACATATGAGGTGACCTTGCTGTTTAACATGCAAATTTGTAGGTAGGAAAGGAGAGACACAAAAAGCTAAACAAAAGTAAATTACAATGCAATAATTTAAAAGCGTACCTGTTGATTCTTCCTGTTCCTCCACCTGACTGGTCAGCAGTTGCAAGGCATATATATAAAATTTTGCAGGAATTAAAACATGCTAGTAAGGAAGGTAGAAAATATAAGTTTGAGTTGTGTCTACTAGAGAAATCCTATGTTGTATCTTGGTGGGTTAAATTTTCTCATTTGTAAGGATGATTCCATTAAGAAAATCATAATATGTCTAAGTGTCCTCTAAGTTTTCCAAAGGATCATTAAAAAGGTCCTGGATAATACCTTAGACATTTCATAGTTCCTTGAACCATCTCGACTTCATTTTGGTCTTATTAAATTGCTATATGGTTCATTCAGTTTATACTCTTATGCTCAGTGAACTATGCTGCCTTAATTATCTCTTAAGTGGGGTAAATATCACTTGATGTTTCACTTACGAATTATACGCATAAAGGCCCTGAGTGGCAATTTGGCTTAATTAAGAAAGTTAGCTGATTTGATCTTTTCAAAGATGGGCTTGTAGTGTTTTAAGAGTCTAAAATTAATTATATAACATTTTCTAGACTTCATTAGACAAAATTTTGATTAAGCCCTAGTTCACTACTAAGCTCTTAAGACTGAACTGGTAGATTTGTAATTTTAGAAAATTTTAAATATTTATACTCTTAATCCTTATTAGGAATCATACATCATTTTATAACCATTAATTAGGGTTTTAAATTTATTGGTTATGATCTTCCAAAGTCAAACCCCTCACCTTAATATCTTCTCATTTAATTATTCTTCCAAATTATACCTATTTGAGAAGCTAAAAATTCATCCTTAATGAGGCCAAAGTGAAATTGGTTTCTACCATTTATCCCTTTCATATTTCAATAATCAAGACATTTTAATTAAGATCGCTCATTACCCATTTACCCTTTGGTTAGGCCAAAATGTTAATTAAGGCATAAATTCCAAAATAACCATTTTGCCCCTACGGCCTTAACACCTCATAATTCATTAATTTAAACTCAAATGAATTAAAAAATTTTTATGTTAACCCACTCACGGGTTAATTACAACATTAGAGGAGAACATGTGATTTTTATGAATTTATTTAGTTTTATAAATATTTTTAATGTAAAAATACAGATTTTCAATGAAAATTAAATAACTCAACCAAAACAAAGGTTATATCCTTAAAAAAATTACTAGATGTTCACCTATGTTAGAGGACCACTTGGACCTAATTTCAAGCTTTTTAGAGGTTTAATTTAATTATTAGAATTATTTAATTATTTTGAGTATTAATAAAATATAAATTAAAAAAAAATTTTATATTTTTCTAAAATCTCTCTAGGTCCAGAAAATATAAAATATTAATTAAATTAAAAATAAATTTTATATTTTTCTAAAATCTCTCTAGGTCCAGCAAACCCAGAGAAATAAATTTTATATTTTTATGGTTCATATCTTAATTATTATAATTATTTTTAGTGGAAAATTAAAGAAAATTCATTTTTATTATTTAAAAATTAATATCTTAGCTAATAAAATTAGGAAAATTATTTGATTGGTCACAAATAGTCACGAAGCTGAATGTGAAATTTTAGTGTATTTTACAATTTTGTAATTTTCATGATTTTTAAGTAATTTTTATTTATTGAAATACTTAAAAATAGGTTAAAAATGAATTATTTATTTTAATTTCATTTTTATTTTTCTTAGGTTCTGTTAGTTATAAGGAGCTCGCAAAACTAGTTTGGTGATTTTTTATTTGTATTTTAATTATTATAACTTTTTTAATGTCAAAAATGCAATTTCACTTAGTTAATCAATTTTAGTGGTCAAATTAATTCCATTTAACTTGAAATTTTTATGAGGAGCTCCTGCATCAATAAATTACAATGTAGATTGATTTTTATGCCATTTACATTTGTGATTTCTCTACTTTAATTTTATTTCATTTTTGGGGGTTGTTGACACTTAGGATTATTTTTAATGAGTTAAACCAAGTTTATATTTTTCCTAGGGTCCCCAATGAATCTGTGGAAACAAGTTTTGTATTTTTTAGATAAAAAATTTAATTATTATGATTATTTTACCAAAATAGGCATGACACACTTCAAAAATAGAGATCTTTGCCTAGAAATTTGCCTTGACTTTGGAAACATTAGGGAAGCTCCCTCGTGAAAGATAGAATCAAAGGCCCAAAAATTAAGTCATTATGAAATGCCCATGAAAATGAAGAAGTAAAATTAGAAAAATAGTATTTAAATAATTAAAAATCTTACAGACATCAAACAGACATGAAACCATTTCCACGTTGTTCTCCTCTATTCATTGAACATAAGAGTATTTTTATTTTATTTTTATGATTTTTCAACACCAAGATATGGAGTTTTAAAGTTCTCAAAACTAATTAAATCAATTAAATCCCTAATTTTCTATTTATCTAGTGCGGCATCACATCATCCTTTGCATCTCCGAAGCTCCATGCGGTGTCATATGCTTTAGCGCCGACCCATTCAATGCGATCCTGACCATCCATGAACATTGTACGGACTTTCGTGATAGGAACGGACCTCTCCCTCTCCTCACTATGACCATGATATGATGGTAAGGAAGTGACGATCATTTGAATACCTTCATATCCATTGGTGTTCATCAAAGGGTGAAACACACTCCCACACTGGAGTGGAGAGGCCTCAAGTAATCCAGGTTCCTCCTTTTGAGGAAGCTCATCAATAAATACTTTTTCCGAAATTTGAGCCCTCGGTGCCCTCTCAGCTCTGCGACTCCAGTTTTTTCTCTAAGTTTGAGTCAATAACATAGACTTCAAACTTGCTCCAATTTCAAACACTGACAGTGGGATGGTAAATCCTTCAGTTTCATCCTCTACGATCATAACTACTTTCATTTAGCAGAAAATGGGACAACAAAAATGGTAGGTATTGGGGTGGCAGGAGCTTTATTTTTCTTGCAAGAAGGAAAATCCTGGGGACAATTCTGGTTGAACTTAGCGAAGTGCTCCTGAACTTCCAGAACGATAACCTTCATCACGATGAATGGGGACTTCCAAGAATGACTTCAAATTCATCGAATCCAGTTTCAAACTTGATGGTTGAAGTGACATTGCGAGCATTGCAACTAATTGGCAAGCCACAGGAGAAAGTGAGCGTCGAGAACGACATTACAGCAGCTTCAAAATGAAATCTCTCGGGTTAGTTATTTGGCCAATACTTTATAATTCTAGTGCTAACACTAAAAATTAACAAAGGTCGATCTGTATACTAAGAAATTATTTATTGACTTTCAGTTTTTGGAGGTTTTAGGGTTTGGTGAAAATAGTTTGAAAGTGGAAGAATTTATTTATATAAATAGGAAAGGTTAAAGCACGAGTGGAGCACGACACAATTTGATCTAATTTTTGGAGTGGCAAATCAAACTCAAAAGGACAAAAAGAGGAAAGCAATATTCAGGACCCAGTGCGGGGCCGACATAACAACGCACAATGCCCGGGTGGAACTAGTCCACCAACACACCTATTGGGCGTCCGACCCTACACAAAGATAAAACTCTTAATGAACTCTTGAACCTCTCTGTTTAAAGGCGGTTGAACAGACGATCCTGAGCTCCGAAAGTGTTGACGGTGCTTACCCAAGAAGGAAGTGGGAAAAGTATGTCAACGGTAGAAGGGTAATTTTGTCCACAAGAACATATTACCAATGTAAGCAAACAATATTCGCTGATTTAAATGGAGAGAGAAAAATTCCCCAGAGGGGTCGCCAGAATTTGTTTGCACAATTTCAGGAGGCCCGTCAAAGCAATCGGTCGGCAGTATCGTAATCCCATCGCCCTCTTTGGAGGGGAATTTAATTTAAATAATATATATATATATATATATATAAAGGAGTGCCAGAGAAACTAAATTAAAGGGTTACAAAAGTTGTAGGGGATTTGGTTCACAAACAAAAACCAAGGTCCACCCAAAAGGGTCCAAGAGCTCCCAAAAAGAAAACAAAAAACCAATTGTAACCTGCCCAAAACCTTTCCCCATTTAACAGGGGCTGACAGGGGCTGAAGAGAAGAAAAGGATAAGAAAATTCCAAAACAGGAAGGAGCCAAGAAGACAAGAGCCCTCCATAGGCAGGATAGTTAGAAGAATCAGCATTTGACACCCCCCATCTAATATAAGGCAGATCAGACAAATCTGTATTAATGAACCAAGCCAACTCCATAGGGAGGGTAGTATTCACTTTAGGCAACATAGACAATGCACCTTGATGTGCAAGCCAATTAGCAAATCTATTACCCTCCCTGAAGATATGATTCCACATAATCTGCAAGTTGTGAGTCATCTTCATGTGATTAATTTGCTTAAAAGCTGGAACAAGAAACCAAGGTGGGGAAATGTTATCCTTTAAGAGTTGGACTAGCCATGATGAGTCCAACTCCACAATTAGAAGGTTCCATCCCATAACAACAGTTGTTTGAAGAGCCCATACCATAGTTAAAGCTTCAGCCTGTAAAGCATTTAAAGCATCTGTGGGAGATTGGAAAAATAGTAGTCATTCCCCAAAGTTATTTCTGAAAATCCCACCAATACCAGCAGTGTGTCTTCTATAACTCTTATGAGTGTTGAATTTGATCCACGGATAAGAAGGTTTCTCCCAATGGAACAACAAGAAATGTGATTTGGCAGAAGGAGAACTTTGAGTATTAAGGATTTGGGAGCACCCAGGAACTTTATATTTGTAACCCATGAGATTGATTATCTTAAGAGTATAGGCATAGCAGTTAATAACAATTTGTGTGGCACTTTGAGTTTTTCCCTCATATTTATTGATATTTCCTGGCATCCATATGAACAATGTAGTAATAAAGGGAATTATTTCAACTTGGCTCTCTTTCCAAACCTTCCAGTAGTCAAGGAAGTTTCCAAAATTCAATAAATGGGAGAGGAAATTGAGTTTAGAAGCCACATGTGTCCAAACCCCTTGAGTAACAGGACAAGAGAAAAACAGATGGTTGAAGGATTCCTCATGCTGGCGATTCCTCATGTTGGCAGCAAAAATTTTTAAACCCTTGAGTTTAAGTATATCATCAGTGGGAATATTATTATGAAAACATCGTATATCATTTTAAGTATATCATCAGTGGGAATATTATTATGAAAACATCTCCAAGTGAAGAAAAACATAGAGGGGTTGAGATATTTCACCCACATGGATATATATATATAATCAAACCGCTCATATCTTTCATAGTTTAAATGAAAGAGGACTACACCGTAAGCCATGTATCTATCTTGAAAGATAAACACATGACTTAATAGTGAGGCTCAATCAAATAAACTAAGAAATGTATGATATCTGTTTGGTCTGCGAAACCATTTTATTATAAGCTAACAAGTTCCCCTATTTAATATGAAAAATTAAATAGGGTTTATATTAAGTTGGGTTCTTGAAAGTTTCTTACAATGACAAGACCTTATAGTTAGTTACATGTTAGATAATCAAAGTCACTCAAGAAAACTCTCAGTAAAAATCAGGGGATATTGTCTTCATGAATTCTAAAGGTTAGAACATTTCAAAGAGATCGGATGAAGAGGTGTGAAATGGGAATAAATCAAGTTTGGAACATTTTATTTTTGGAATCCAAACGAAGAAGAACTAAGAGATGCCAAAAACTCTGAGAATAACCTCAGTGACTTCTCAAACTATCCTATTGTTTGACTTCTAGTTTGGAGAACATAACTATTAAATGTTCCATCCTGTCAATTTTATTAATTAGGGGTTACATTTGTGTGAAATGATCACACAAATAACCTGAAAGATCTGAGGTTTTAGTTCGTGATGAATGACAACCTCAAAATCCTAAAATGAGTTAGGGCTTATATTGTATAGCAGGGCCATAGAAAGGCCTAAAGGAAAGTTGACAATTTATGTCGCACTAGATGGACAACCTCGAAGTCTTATGTTTTATTGTGTAAGTTCTAAAGAGAGATACACTGTTGTAGATCCTCTTGTTGTTGAAGATGGCTGTGCTACCCGCGATGCTAACTCCAAGCTTCACATTAGAAGGAGTTTAAGTTTTGTAATGTGTCAAGTCTTGATGTCAAATCAAATGTTTCCTAAGGTTATGATTATTTAAATATTATGGAAGATGTTAAAGTTGATTAGAGTGACACTGGTTAGGATTATATAGTTCCCTCATTCCGGAAGCACTATTTTTCTTCTAATTCACTTAGTTCAATTGAGTTTACTAAACTCAACTTAATGAGTTCCATACTTTCGTTTAGATTGTGGGAAATCTCGTTAGCAACCATAGGTTATCTCCTCTGAGGATTCCCAATCATCCTATAGAGGCATTTTAGTTTAGTTGCAATTTTCTATTTGTTTTGTTTGTAATTAAATTTTGAGTTGTCTCATATTTTGACTGTAATGAAGGTGAATTTTATTTTATTTTGATTTTATAAATTTGTTTTTGGTTTTAGTTATGTGGCTACCCTAGAAATTTCAGTTTTGACATACGAGGTGACCTTGTTGTATACATGCAAATTTATAGGTAGGAAAGGAGAGACAGAGAAAGGTAAACAATAGTAAATTACGATACAATAATGTAAAAGCGTACCTATTGATTCTTCCTGTTCCTCCACCTGAATGGTCAGCAGTTGCAAGGCATATAGATATAATTTTGTTGGAATTAAAACATGCTTGTAGAAAAAGTAGGAAGTACAAGTTTAAGGTTCAAATCCTATGTTGTGTCTTGGTGGGTTCAATTTGCTCATTTGTAAGGATGATTCCATTAAGCAAATCATAATATGTCTAAGTGTCCTCCGAGATTTCCAAAGGATCATTAAAAAGGTTCTGGGTAATACCCTAGACATTTCATATTCCCTTGAACCATCTCGAGTTCATTTTGGTCTTATTATGTTGCTATATGGTTCATTCAGTTTATACTCTTATGCTCAGTGAACTTTGATGTCTTGATTATCTCTTAAGTAGGGTAAATATCACTTGATGTTTCACTTACGAATTATATGGGTAAAGGCCCACAGAAGCAATTTGGCTTAATTAAGAAACTTAGTGATTTAATCTTTTTAAAGATTGTCTTGTCGTGTTTTAAGAGTCTAAAATTAATTATATATCATTTTCTAGACTTCATTAGACAAAATTTTGATTAAGCCCTAGTTCGCTACTAAGCTCTTAAGACTAAACTCGTAGATTTGTAATTTTAGAAAATTTTAAATATTTATACTCTTAATCCTTAACAGGAATCATGCATCATTTTATAACCATTAATTAAGGTTTTAAATTAATTGGTTATGATCTTCCAAAGTCAAACCCCTCACCTTAATATCTTCTCATTTAATTATTCTTCTAGATTATACCTATTTGAGAAGCTAAAAATTCATCCTTAAAGAGACCAAAGTGAAATTGGTTGCTACAATTTATCCCTTTCATATTTCAATAATCAAGACATGTTAATTAAGATCGTTCATTACCCATTTACCCTTTGGTTAGGACAAAATGTTAATTAAGGCATAAATTCCAAAATAACCATTTCTCCCCTAAGGCCTTAACACCTCATAATTCATTAGCTTAAACTCAAATGAATTTAAAAATTTTTATGTTACCCCACTCATGGGTTAATTACAACATTAGAGGAGAACATGTGATTTTTATGAATTTATTTAGTTTTATAAATATTTTTAATGCAAAAATACAGATTTTCAAAGAAAATTTAATAACTCAATCAAACCAAAGCTTCTATCCTTAAAAAAATTACTAGAGGTTCACCTATGTTAGAGGACCACTTAGACCTATTTTCAAGCTTTTTAGAGGTTTAATTTAATTATTAGAATTATTTAATTATTTTGAGTATTAATTAAATATAAAAAATTAATTAAATGAAAAATTAAATTTTATATTTTTCTAAAATCTCTCTAGGTCCAGGAAACCCAGAAAAATAATTTTTATATTTTTATGGTTTATATTTTAATTATTATAATTATTTTTAGTGGAAAATTAAAGAAAATTCATTTTTATTATTTAATAATTAATATCTTGGCTTAGAAAATTAGGAAAAGTATTAATTGGTCACAAATAATCAGGAAGCCAAATGTAAAATTTTAGTGTATTTTACAATTTTGTAACTTTTATGATTTTTAAGTAATTTTTATTTATTCAAATACTTAGAAATAGGTTAAAACTGAATTATTTATTTTAATTTCGTTTTTATTTTTCTTAGGCTCCTTTAGTTATAAGGAGCTCCCAAAACTAGTTTGGTGATTTTTTTATTTGCATTTTAATTATTATAACTTTTTTAATGTCAAAAATGCAATTTCACTTAGTTAATCAATTTTAGTGGTTAAATTAATTCCAATTCACTTGAAATTTTTATGAGGAGCTCCTGTATCAATAAATTACAATGTAGCTTGATTTTTATGCCATTTACATTTATGATTTCTCTAATTTAACTTTATTTCATTTTTGTGGGTTGGTGACAATTAGGATTATT
Source organism: Phalaenopsis equestris (assembly GCF_001263595.1). Classification (NCBI taxonomy): domain Eukaryota; kingdom Viridiplantae; phylum Streptophyta; class Magnoliopsida; order Asparagales; family Orchidaceae; genus Phalaenopsis; species Phalaenopsis equestris. The sequence goes on from NW_018221636.1 coordinate 452,320, forward strand.
TTTAATGAGTTAAACCAAGTTTATATTTTTCCTAGGGTCCTCAATGAACATACGAAAACAAGTTTTGTATTTTTTAGATAAAAATTTTAATTATTATGATTATTTTACCAAAATAGGCATAACACACTTCAAAAATAGAGATTTTTGCTTAGAAATCTCCCTTGACTTTGGAAACATCAGGGAAGCTCCCTCGTGAACGATAGAATCAAAGCCCCAAAAATTAAGTCATTGTGAAATGTCCATGAAAATGAAAAATTAAAATAAGAAAATTAGTATTTAAAAAATTAAAAATCATACAGACATAAAACAGATATGAAACCATTTCCACATTGTTCTCCTCCATTCATTGAACATAAGAGTATCTTTATTTTATTTTTATGATTTTTCAACACCAAGATATGGATTTTTAAAGTTATCTGAATTAATTAAATCAATTAAATCCCTAATTTTATATTTATCTAGTGCGGCACCACATCATCCTATGCGTCTTCGAAGCTTCATGCGGTGTCATCTGCTTTGGCGCCGACCCATTCAATGTGATCCTCACCGTCCATGTGATATACACGTGATCCAATGGCTTCGGATCATTGTCCCCAACTGACCTAACCTGAGAGTCGTTCACACTAAACTTTCTGGTATCACTTGATATTCAACAAAATTGCTTTAGGTTTTTTTTCCTATTGACTCGTCTCAATGAGACCAACACATCCATACGGTTAATCAAGTCTTAAATTTATTTTATAAGCATGGAGAATCAAATAGGCTTGATTTTCAATACCTTTGTCCAGGAGGTGTGGCCTTGATTGGGTGCTTCTAAAAGCTTGAGTTAAGTCCAAAGAGCTCCTAGAAGAAGCCTTTGGCTGTGGTGAATTGTCTATGTATGAAATCAATCGAGGCTGATTTGAGGTGTAGATCAAAGTCTATCTTAGGGTGGTCTAATGATGGGGCTTTTATGAGGGTTCTTCTTCTCTCACTTAAAGGATGGTGTGGGTGCAATAAATGTGAATTTGGTGGAGTTTTAAAGGATGTCCTATTTTAGGTTCAAATAAGGGTTAATAAATTGGCTTTGGTTACTGGGGAAGAGGGCCTAAGGATGGTTAGATTGAACTTAAGAAGTTTTGAAGAAGCTCTAGGAATAATTTGGTAGAGTTTCCTCAAGAAATTTCATCCTCTCCCCCATAGGTTGTGGAGGGTGAGATTAAATAGAGGAGGCCATGGTGGCTAACATGGATGGCTAAGGTGGTTGGGAGGCTGCTTAGGTGGAGGGAAGAAAGTTGCAAGTGTCCAATTGGGTTGGTGCCACTTGGATGGGTGTAATTTTGAGTTTTGACCTAGGTGGGGCTCTTGGGTTTTGGTTTTCTAGCAACCAAGGTGGCTGACTGGCCATGTTCAGGTCACTATCTCACTGAGGATGGTCATTGGTGGGCTAATGTGATGCCAATTGGGTTTGTGCATGGGTAGAGGTGATTAATTAAAATGGAAAAAGGTTTGCATCTAGCTTGGGTTTAGGTCCAAGAAAATGGCTTGGGTGACTCCCCATGGCTAAGTAAGATCAGGTAAGCCAACTGAAATAGTGTGGAGAGGTCTCTATCAAAAGTATTTGGGCTAAGCATGTTTCTTGCCATTAATAACTTGGTGAGGTGGCAAAGCTCCCATGGCTCATCTATGGCTTGGAAATGGCTTCATGCCTTCCCTTTGGCTTGGTGATTTTTCATTAAAAGTATTTTTGGAAATTTCAGTAACTTTTAAATGGTGTTGTCATGATTTCAAACGTGGAAGGGGCTAAATTTATAAATATCATGTTGTATGGTTTGATTTAATTGGAAGATGAAATGATTTTGTCATGTGGGCTTTTAATTTCAAGGAATTGAAAGTTGGGCTTTCTTATGATGGGCTTTTGGAATTGGTATGGTGGGCTTGAGTTTGGGTTGAATTGGATTAAAGTTTGGGCCAACCAAATGTTTAATTTGGTTTAAGAAGATGTCATGAAGAATTTGGAAAGAATTTCAAGTGATTTTGAATTTAATAGGAAGGCCAATTTGGTGGATTTAGACATATGGTCAAAATTGGGGTCTTTTGATTTGGGGGAAATTTAGCTTGCAATTGGTCCAAATTGGGCTTGTATTTGATTTAATATTGTATTATGGATGTTGAATTTTGGTTTTGAATTAAAATTGGGCAAGATTTAGGTCAATTTGTTTAACATTGGGGCTAATCTTAAAAGTTAGTCAATTTGGTCAAATTAGGTCAATGTGATGGCTCCAAATTGAAGTTTCGAATACTAGGGATGATTTTACAATTTAAGGTATTTTTTGGAATTTTTTGGTAAAGATGGGCATTTGGTAATTTTTGGCAATTTTGGGGGTATTTTGAGAATTTGGTAATTTTTGGCAATTTTGGGGGTATTTTGCAATTTTGGGGGTATTTTGGATTTTGGGAGCATTTTGAAAATATAGTGATTTTGGTGAAGTTTGGTAAATTTAGGTGTGGTGAGTGATTTGAAAATGAATTTTTGACAAATTTGGGTATTTTGGGTAATTTTGGCAAATTTTGGCAAAAATTAGTATTGAAGGGGTATTTTAGTAATTTTGGGCTAGGATGGGCAAGTAAGCCATGAAGCTATGTCAAACAGATAGGAGCCATATGAGGATTCATTTTGGATGTTCAATATGCTGGTCCTAACCCTCTTATCCAAATGCTAGGGGTTTAGGTCCACCCATATGAGGCTTCCAAAAGGAGTTAGAAGACCAAACCAAAGGGTCTTAGAGTTTGGGGCGTGTTAAAAAGTGTAGTGTGTGTAAGCTACACTGACCACGCCACCCAGGGTTAGTCCTAAAATTTGACCATGCTATGGGAAACTCCTCTTGAGCTCCTCCATACTAACATCACCTACTAAGTGCTAGTGATTAGGACCAACACGTGGAACTCTAAGTTGAGCAGAAAAGAGTTTAGAATTCCTGATGGTGACGGGTCCCTTTCTAGTCCTCTAAGAATAGTCCACAAGAAAGTCCTATGGCTTGACCCTAGGCTACTAAGGAGGAAACTAGAACTCAACCAAAAGTGAGGTCAACACCAAATGAATCCCAAATACCTTGTGACATTACCGTACACCAAATTGACTAATCAATTGGACTAGATCCAAGTTTCAAAAAGGCCAAAACCAAGTCCAAGTCAACTCATACATTCTGAACCCAAACCCTAAAACTAGTTGAAAATACTTGGTTTGACCCATCTTAAATCATCTCAGCACCCAATCAGACCGTAAAATCCATCCTAAGTGCTCTTATGCCACCATTGTGGTTTCAAGGACCAAGGGTCCCATGATTTAGGAGATTCCTTCTTATTATGGGCCAATTGACCTACGATTGAGCTCAAGGGATTAAAACCCTGTCCTAATCCAATTAAACCTTCTCTTGGATTCCTTGACCTTGCTAGCCACCAGCCCTGGCCTGTCTAGCTGACCTAGTTGCCGAAAAAACCAAAATTAAGAAGGGTGGCCATGGCTCAAATTCAAATTTGCACCCATCCAATGTGGCTCACCCCCATTGGTCATTGGCGCCGCTCAGCTCTCCACCTAAGCTCCCTTCTCCACCCTTTGGCTTGGCAAATTTAACCCTAGCTCCCCCTCAAACTAAACTCCCCCCTCCATGGAAAAATAGAGAGTGTTGTCATTTGCTTGGGGAAAGGACTATAAATTGTTCCCAGAGCTTCTCTAAGACCTCTTAAGATCAATCTAACTATTTTCCTCCATTGAAATTCATTACCTGAGCTTAATTTTGAGTTCAAAATCCAGGGCTTTTTCTGTCACTCCATAAAACCTTATAAAACTTCAAATTAAACCTTCAAAAAACCTCTTAGGCCAAACATGAAAGTTCCTTATCAAAACCCCCTACTATTAAGCCCTCTAACTCACCTCTAGACCAAGGCCGCACCACCCTTTGATTGAAATCATACTTAAAGCTTATACCGGATACTTAAAACTTATACCAGAGTAAACTAACACTTTAAGGAGGTTCATTGGACTTTACTAAAGCTTCTACAAGCACCCAATCAAGACCTCTCCTCTGGGCCAAAAGGTATTTTTCAAAAACCCTAAAAGTTTCTTCAATTTCAATAATTATGAAGAGAACTTGTATTTCATACACATGTAACCATATAGATATGTTTGTCTCAATTAGATGAAGCTGTAGAAACAAACCCTAAGTGATTTGGTTGAGTATTGAGCGAGATCGAAGCATTTTAGTGTGGACGGTTCTCTGGTTAGGATGATTGGGGATGATGAACGGATGTCGTCTGTTTCCAAGTGTGTTGTTTGGACGGTCCAGAGTGCGTCAGATGAGCGAATGGAAGGTAAAGCGCGGCTTGCATGGTAGCTGAGTCATATGACGGTGTCTGGTAGAGAGGCAACGCATGGGGTTTCGGAGAGTCTTATGTTGTGCAGCGGTTGACTGTGTTAAGTAGATAAATAGGTTTTAATTTGTTTAAATAAATGCTGAAAATTAGAAAATCTATAACTTTGTGTAGAAAAATAAATAAAATAAAATAAAAGCACCCTGTTACTCCGTGAATAGAGAAGAATAATGTGGAAAAAAATAAAAATTATTTAATGTGTCTTTAATTTTTAATTAATTAAATACTTTCTAGACTATTTTAATTCTAATTAAGTAAATAATAATCATCATCTCTTGAAATTATAGGGGTTGATTCCTCAGGTTATCAGAGATTTTCTCTGATTTTTCTAAAGTCATAGAGCATCTCTAGGTTTGAAATCCTAATTTTCAAGCCTAATTCTCAATTTTTGCTTAGAAAAATTTTGGGACTTATTTTGGTAGGTTCCCTGTGGTTAGACGACTCTTGGAGAAATATAAATTAACTTTGAATGTTTATGTAAATAACTATGGTTAATTAAATCCTAAAAACTTAATAAAATTAAAATACATAGAATAAGATTAAAAAAATAAATAAAATGATTCCAAAGTTTAAATAATGACCACTTTGACTCTCTATAAAAATTTGAAATTTATTTAAATTAGTTTGAGCACTAAAATCTATTATCTAAGTGAAATGGTATCTTTGCATAAAATAATTATTATAAATTAAATTTAATTAGGAAACCTATGAAAAACATTTTTCCGAGTTTCTTGTGATCACGAGAAATTAGTAAAAATTAAAATTATTTCAAAATAAATAGTTCATTTTATGCTATATTTTCATTTAAAAATAATTAAAAATGATTAAAAAACCAATAAATATGAAAAAGCTGAAAATTGTTTTGAATTTTTTTCTGATCACTTATGACCGTTTAAAAAATTTTTCCTAATTTTCTTGATTTAGTTATGTATATTTTCAATGCCAAAAATAAATTTTTCTTAATTTTCCATTAAAGTATTATAATAAATAAAATAATAATCATAAAAATGAAACATATATTTCTTTGAGTTCTTTGGACTTAGAAGACTTAAAAAAAAATAAAAAGTGATTTTTGAAATTAAATTATATTTTCTATTTAATTAAATCACTGAATATAATATATAAATATAATAATTAAAATATAAATTGAAAATAATGAAATTTTGTCTAAGTTGTCCTTTGACCTACTGAACCTCAATAAATTTCCCATGAACAAAAATTTTAGCTTGATTAGTTGAATAAATTAATATTAAAAATCCTTATTTTTGAATAAAAAATATATAAATTAAATAAAAATTTAAAAAAAATCACATTTTCTTCTCTGATATTTTAATTGGCCCATGAGCGGCGTAACATAAAAGTTTGAAAGTCATTTTAGTTGTATATGATGAGTTATGGAGTGGAGAGCCCTAAGGGAAAAATGGTAATTTTGGATTTTGATAGCTTAATTAAAATTTAAAGTTAACTAAAAGGGTAAATGGGCAATTTTAATCTTAATGAATATTTTTGGATGTTTGAAATATAATGGGTTAAGAGGTAAAGACCAATTTGCCAACTTTTCATGATAAGGGTAGAAATATAATTTTATAAATTATTATGATTTGGAAGTTAATTCAATTTGATGATCCTAAAGTAGTGGGCTTGAGTTAGGAAGAAAGTAATTCACTCATTTGAAGCCTCTAATTGGTGATTAGATGATAGCATGATCCTTTATTGAGAATATTTGAGAATAGATCTCACTAAAATTAACATTTTGATAATTGTAAATTTAACCATGAAATTGTTAAGGGCTTAATAGTGAACTAGGCATTTAGAAATAAAAATATAATTAATCATGAACATTTTGAAAACACTAGAAGCCTGACTTTAGTCTAGGGTATAAAATCATTAATGATTTTGAGTTTGTTCTTTGTGGCATTCAGTCACACAACTTTTAAGTAAAACATTAAGTGACTGTTTTCCATGTCTAAAGGTGTTGGATTAACGAGGAATGGGGGAAGGGTCATTTTGAATAAATTTGGGTCAAGGCATAGTTTGGGGCTAGGTTGAGTAACCGAGGAAGGTTTGGGTGCTGAGGAGAATCAGGTGATTCAGCTTAATTAGTGAGGAGGAGTAACCATCTAAAAGATTTTGACTAAGCATGGGTTTAAGTGTGTCATTAAAAGGGTTTTTAAAAATTTTAAAGAGGCTTAAAAGTGACTTTTTCTCTTGACATCAACAGCTTGGTGATGTGGCAAGGCTCATATGGCTCACCTATGGCTTGGGAATGGCTTCATGGTTTCCCTTCGACTAGGCTTTCTTGCATAAGAAAATATTTTGGAATTATGGGGTATTTTTGTGTAGCTTTTCATGAGGCTTGATTTCGAATGATTTTATCATAGATTTAAGACTTAGGGAATGATTTTGATTGAATGGATGATGAAGGGAAATTATCATGTGGGCTTTAATTGAATTTGGGCTTTTGGAATTAAACATGGTGGGCTTGGGCTTTTAAAATTACGGGTGAATTTGGGCTAAATTTTGGATCAATTGAATGTTTAATGGATCAATTGAATGCTAAATTTTGGATCAATTGAATGTTTAATTTGATGTAGGAGTGTAGCATGAATATTTTGGAAGTGATTTCAAGTAATTTGATTTGAATTTGAAGGCCAATTTGGTGGATTTAGTCATATGGTAAAAATTGAGGCTTTTTCATTTAGGTAAAATTGGCCTTGCAATTAGATAAAATTGGACTTAAATTTTGTTTAGATTGGGATTCAGGGTACTAAATTTTGGCTTGGAATTGAAATTGGGCAAGATTCGGGTCAATTAGGCCAAGATTACGTCTAATTTAGGGAAATTGGGCCCTTAAGGATAAAATTGGGGCTTTTGGTCAAATTGGGTCAATATGATGGTTAAAAATTGAAAATGGAAATATTTGCGATGATTTTAGTATTTTTGGGAATTTTAGGAATTTTTAAATTTTTTGTGTCATGAGGGGCATTTTGGTAATTTTTGGCATTTTCGAGGATATGTTGGAAATTCGGTGATTTTGGTGAATTTTGGCCAACTTAAGTAGTGGTGAGTGGTTGGAGATGATTTTTGTGCAAATTTGGAGATTTTGGGTAGATTTGGGATTTTTGGCAAAAATTAGGGTTGTAGGGGTATTTTAGTAATTTGCTGATTTTGGGCTAGAATGTGCGAGTAAGCCATGAAGCCATGCCAAACCAATATGTGCCATGTGAAGACTCATTTTGGATGCTCAATATGCTGGTTATAACCCTCTTAACCAAAGACTACGGGTATAGGTTCATTCATATGAGCTTTCCAAAAGGAATCATGAGACGAAGTTAAGGGGTCTTAGGGTTTAGGGTATGTAAGAAAGTTTAGTGTGTGCAAGCCATCTCAACCAAAACCAGACCTCCCAGGGTTAGTCCTAAGGTCTGACCATCCAATGGGAGACTCTCCCTGAGTCACTTGAGTTCCCCCATACTGACCCCTGCTACTAAGTGCTAGAGGTTAGGACCAATATATGGAACTTCAAGTTGAACAAAGAAGAGTTTTGAATTTCTAATGGTGAAAGTTCCTTTTCTAGTTTTCTAAGAATAGTCAACAAGAAAATCCTATGGCTAGACCCTAGGCTACTAGAGAGGACAAAGTTAGACCTCAAGCAAAAATGAGGTCAACAGAAATAGACGACTATGATGGGGTCGAACGATGCCTCGTGTGGAACAAGGGAAGTGGACCGCAGGACAACATGGCACTTGTGTGGAAATCATAGCTAACCAATGTGGGCTTTCAAGAGCTGCGAGGCTGACACACTGCAGAGCTGAATAAGTAGGAAATTTTAATACTTTCCTTCTAATTAATTTTATAAAAAGCTCATAAACTTATGAAATTCCTAACTTTATGGAGATAAATCACAAAATAAAATATAAAAAAGTATTTTTGAAATTAAATTATATTTTCTATTTAACTAAATCACTACAAACAATAAATAATTATAATAATCAAAATATAAATTGGAAATCATGAAATTTTGTCTAAGTGGTCCTCTGACCTAATGAACCTCAATAAATTTCCCATGAACAAAAATTTTACTTTGGTTAATTGAATAAATTAATATTGAAAATCCTTTTTTTTGAATAAAATATTTATATAAATTAAATAAAAAATAAAAAAATCACATTTTCTTCTCGGATATTTTAATTGACCCATGAGCGGTGTATCATAAAAATTTGAAAGTCATTTTATTTGTATATGATGAGTTATGGAGTGGAGATCCCTAGGGGAAAAATAGTAATTTTTGATTTTGATACCTTAATTAAAATTTAAGGTTAACTAAAATGGTAATGGGCAATTTTAATCTTAATGAATATTTTTGGATGTTTGAATTATAATGGGTTAAGAGGTAGAGACCAATTTGCCAACTTTTCATGATAAGGGTAGAAATATAATTTTATAAATTATTATGACTTCAAAGTTAATTCAATTGGATGATCCTAAAGTAGTGGGCTTAAGTTAGGAAGATAATAATTCACTCATTTGCAACCTCTAATTGGTGATTAAATGATAGCATGATCCTTTAATGAGAATAGATCTCACTAAAATTAACATTTTAATAATTGTAAATTTACCCATGAAATTATCAAGGGCTTAGTAGTGAACTAGTCGTTTAGAAATAAAAATATAATTAATCATGAACATTTTGAAAACACTACAAGTCTGGCTTTAGTCTGAAAACACTAGAAGCCTGACTTTAGTCTAGGGTATAAAATCATTAATGATTTTGAGTTTGTTCTTTGTGGCATTCAGTCACACAGCTTTTAAGTGAAACATTAAGTGAACCTAGCCCCAAACAACTACAAACTAAAATTAACACGAACTGCGGGCTGACGAGGCGCTGAGGTGGCTGGCAGCATTAAATGGTAGAGTGCCATGTGGAAAGTTTGTAGTTGTTCAGGTTGACGCGACGCTGCGTGGATAAGTAGAAAGATAGGGATTTAAGTGAATTAAATAAATGCAAGAACTTCGAAAATTCATAACTTTGGATAGAAAAATCATAAAAATAAAATATAAATACCCTCTTGCTCAGTGAACAGAGAAGAGTAATGTGGACTAAAAACAAAAATAATTATTTGATGAGTTTGTAATTTTTAAATAATTTAATATTCTCTAAGGTATTTTAATTTATTATGTTAAAATATTATCCACCATGGCTTGAAACTTTGAGGTTTCATTTCTCATGATAGAGGGGATATTCTCCAATTTTTCTAAGGTCTGAGAGCATCTCAGTGTATGTTACCCTAATTTTCAAGCTTGGATGGATATTTTGGCTTAAAATAATTATATAAATTTAAATAACACTTAAGAAATTATGGAAAAAATTTTAGTAGGCTTCGTGTGGCTAGAGAAGCTTAGGAAAAATATCATAATGGTTTGGATAAATTTGTATAATTTTATATTTAGTTAAACGTTTATACCTTATATTAAATTATTTAAATTTAATATTATACAAAAACTATTAAAAGAAATTCCACATTTTGTAGAAAAATCATGTTGACTCAGTGTAAAAATTTGAAGTTTTTTTGGTTAGGTTTACACACTAAAGTTGATTTTTTAAGAAAAAGAATGTATTTTTATATAAAAATAATTATATCAAATTAAATACACTTAAGAAATTTATGAAAAGTGGTTTTCTGAGTTTCTACTGAAAAGGGGCACTTATAAAAAATAAAAAATATTTTTGAGAAGATACTTCATTTTTAAGCTATATTTTAAATTAAATATAACTAAAAATAATTAAAAATTGCAAAAATTTGAAATTGATTCAAAGGGTGCCTAATTGTTTCCTGGTCAATTAAGACTCATTAGAACATTTTTTTCCTAATTTTTCTATGTTTAAAATTAATTTTTTTTTAAGAGCAAAAAATGTATTTTCTTAAGTTCTCATCAAAATAATTATAATAAATTAATTAAAATCATAAAAATATAATTTTTTTCTCTATGTTCTCTGAACTCAGAGAGATTTAAAAAAAATAAAAAAATAAATTTTAAATTAAAACATATTTTCTATTTAAATATTTATTAAAAATCATTAAATAATTATAATAAATAAAATATAATTTAAAAATTCATGAAATTTTGTCTAAATGTTCCTCTGATTTCGGCGAACCTCTAATAGTTGTTTGCCAAAACAAAAAATCCTATCTTGATTAATTAAACAAATTAATATTGAAAAATCCTATTTTAAAATTAAAATAATTACATAAATTAAATAAAAATCTAAAAGACCACATTTTCTTTCTCCTCTCATGTTTTAATTAACTCATGATTGAGTTTCCATGGAAATTTCAAGGTCACTTTAATTTCATTTGATATATTATAGGTAGGGGGCCTCACGCGCAAAATGGTCATTTTGGAATTTTAATGCCTTCATTAAATTTTATGATTAGTCAAAGGGTAAATGGATAATATTGATCATAATAATTTTTTTTTAATGATTGAAATATAATGGGTTAAAAGGTTGAAACTAATTTTCCATCATTTTCATGATAAGGGTAAAATGGTAATTTTGATAATTGTCATGATTTGGTAGATAATTCAATTAAGATGATCGTCAAGCATTGGACTAAGTTATGAAGATAGAAATTTACTCATTTAAGGCACAACAATTGGTGATTAGATACTAAGTCGGATATTAATGAGAATTGAAATCCCATTTCAATATTTAATTATCTTAAATTTACTTTAAAAATTGAAATTGAGTGGGCTTCATAGTGAACTAAGTTTGATATGTAAGAATTGTGCTAATTGGGATTAGAAAATGTGGACATAATTAATCAATAACTATCTTCAAACACTTTGTGCCTTACTTTAACTTGAGGTGTTAAAATCCCTAATGAACATTAGGTTGTCCCTTTGGTCACTGATATGCCTAAAATACATAGTATTTTTAGACACATTTTATACCTATTTTTGAGATATTGCGCTTTAATGGAAGATATTTTTGTGTTTTTCTTTCAGGTACAGGTTAAAATGTGAAATATGCTTAAAGGAGTGAAAAAAGGATCAAATTTAAAGCAAATAGGTGAAAAATGTGCAAAAGTGTTTTCGTGCCTAAGCGCTAGCTAAACAGAAAAGGCCACGCCTAAGCGCGAGAGGCCCTGTGCTTAAGCGCCAATGGCAGTTATTGGGTGAGTAAATTTGGTTTTTGTGAATTTTGAAGAGGTTTTTGAGGAACCTATTGGCTTAATATGTGGTTACAACCACTATGGATGAAAAGTATAACAAAAAGATGCATCTATTGGGGAAATACAACAAATCAAGACGCAATTTGAAGAGATAACAAGGCACCTTTTGAAGAATTATAAAAGAGGGAGTATTGAGACTTTGAAAGAGGTCCTGAAAGTACTTGGAATGTTTTGAAAGTTCTAAAATTGGGATGTTAGTTGGAGAGATTTTCAAGCAACACATATTTGTCCTTTTTATTTTAGTTTTATAATGAGAGTCTTGTAAAAGAGAAGAGATTCAAAGGAACTTCAAGAGTTTGGTGGAGGACTTGAGATAAGTTTTTATCTTTTGTTTTAGACTACTTTCGGTTTTAATTGAGACTTATTGTTGGTTTGACAAAGATTTCTACTTTTAAACTAAAGTGTGGTTTTGTTTTCTCCATGGATTCTGAGTAGTCTTATTTATCCTTCTTATTAAAATGATAAGTAATTAAGTGTTGGATGGAAGTTGTGGAGAGTATTGATCTTTAATGTTGGAAGAAGTTGTGATGATTTAAATCCATGTACTTCAATTACTTCTTGATTTGGCCAATCTAGATGTTAAATTTTTTGTGAGAACATGTAAGAACTAGGGTGGTGGTATTGTTTCAGACAACAATTGGAAAGAATCACATGAGATTGTATGAAGGAGAATGTAGTTCATATGATTGAGTAATAATAAATAGATAAATAAACTTTGAATGGTGTAGAGTTAGAGGACTTTAGAGTGACAGACTAAAACCACCAATTTGCTTTATTGTGTTAGGTTTTGTTATACGAGATGTTAGACCCCAGGTGGAGGGAACCGAGGGAACTCTAAAGTGAGAGTTAGTATCTTCTCTGCCTAGCTGATCATCAAAATTATTCAAACTTAAAATCAGCCAATGTTCTTTATAACATATCTAGGAAGGGTAAATAATATTATTTCTCATATTTGACACAAAATAATATGCATAGTTCCACAATAGAATTCCTGTACTTATTACTAATTCATGATAAGGAGAAAGATATTTTCATATATAGTTCTTTTCTTCTACAAAAACTCAAGTTATCTTTTTAAGTTGGTTTTGTTTTTGTCAAAATATTAATATTAGCAAAAATATTTAAACTTTCTTTACTGCGAAAATGTCTTTAGTTTAATTAATTGTCTTTTTAAAAATAAAAAGTTTTCCAAAAAGTGCTTATTAAATATCTTCCCTAGGGATTCGATATTCATGTCTTAATCAAAAAGTCATATATTACTTGATAACGATACTTATACTTGCCTAGTATCCTAATATATATAAAATTAAAAGTTAAATTCATATTTTTTTTTAGGATCAAATTTTTGGTTTTGTTGTATTTTTGGTTTTGTTATGAAATAAAAAATATTAGTGAAAAATATAATCAGAATTATTGTAATATTGTTGCATATAAGCAGTCTTGGGATCAAGTTTTTGGCGCTGTTTGATCAGGTTTCTGGCGCCGTTGCCGAGGAAGTGAAGTGAAAATATTAAAGCATCTATTGATTTAAAAGCAAATTTCTAATTTTAGAAAGTCTTATTTAAACTTTAAATTATCGTATTTTATTTTGTGTGTGTTTAGTTTTATTTTATTTTATGTTAGTGTATGCGTAGTTCAGGTTTTGAAGGATTAGTGCCCTATGATTCTGAATTGGAGAGAACTGTTAGAAAGATCAGAAAAACCATAAAAATTTAAAATCATGAAAAATCTAAAAAAAATTCAAAAATGGCAAACCAAAATGATCAATATGTTGAAATTCATCAAGAGTTTAGAGCTTTAAGAGATTATGCTAACCCTCTTGTAGATGAACTTCATTATAGTATTCAAAAACCTACAATTTAAAGGATTTAGACTGGGTCCTAAGCAAATTTCAAAACAAAATAAGGTGGTGGAAATACGAGTAATTAACTCGGGATATCACGAGCCTTTTAATCTCCTGCCACGTGACTGGGTCCTAACTCACGAATGAGTTATAATATCTCAGAATTCAACTTAAGAAATATTTGAGGATTCTTAGTTAGGGGAATTTGGACATTCAAAATCCTTAACATACGATCCACCAGATATAGTAATTCTCAGAAAACAAAAAGAAGCTTGAGGTGATCATAATCAAAAATTGGTGTCTAAATGCAAACATTCAAAATCTTTAAATCATGCTCTACCAGATATAGTAATTCTCGACAAAACACGAAAAAAAAATGGTATCAAAAGTTTGATCCAAAGATCAAATCAAAATAAAAAAGTCTCCCTCAGAAGAAGCTTTTGTTTGTAACAGTTGTCATTTGATTTGTTGCACCTACTATAGTGGCTAATTCATTTGATTCTCACTAAAAGATAAAGCTATGATGTGGTTGAATTTGTTAGCACCTAGATCTATCAGAACTTGGGGTGATTTAGCACCAAA
>NW_018221636.1:466979-467509 GCF_001263595.1 Phalaenopsis equestris
AAATTATTACAACCGAGGTTGGATAAATCATCCCAATTTTATCTAGAATAATAATTTGGGTGATAATAATTAGCAATGGGGGAATAACCAAGTAAACCCATTAGGAAACTGGAACAATCAAGGGAATAATAATTTTATATCTACTTATCCTCCAGGATTCAACATTAATACACAATTTAAGGAGAAGAAGTTGTCTATAGAAGAAGTGGTGTTACAAATGGGAAATCAATTACAAAGTCAAGGAGCTACAATTAGAAATATTGAGAATCAACTTGGGAAAATAGCAAATTCATTAAGTAATAGATCCCAAAGAATACTTCCTAGTAACACTAAATCAAATCTAAAAGACCAGAATAAAGATCAAGTAAAAGCCGTTCAACTTAGAAGTGGCAAAGAGTTAGAAGGTAGGGTTCAAAAAGAAATTGAAGTAGAGAGAGAAGAAATTGAAGAATCAAAATAGGATGCTCCAAAAAATTATAAGAGGCCTATTTTTCAACTGAAAATTGATTTGGAAAAACCACCACCTCCAT
>NW_018221637.1:0-1731 GCF_001263595.1 Phalaenopsis equestris
CAAATTTCTATTGCTCCTGAGGATCAAAAAAAGACTATATTTACTAGTCTTTTTGGAACTTTTGCTTTTTGAAGAATGCCTTCCGGATTATGTAATGTACCTGTAGCATTGCAGATATATATGATGTCTATATTTACTAAGTTAATTGATGAGGGATTAGAAGTATTTATGGATGTTTTCTCTGTATTTGGGACATCATTTGATGCATGCTTAAATTATCTTGAAAAAGTTTTGGAGTTATGCAAAAGAACTAATTTAGTTCTAAATTGGGAGAAATCTCAATTTATGGTTGCAGGAGGAATTGTGTTAGGGTATAAAATTTCAGAAAATGGTATGGAAGCAAACCCTGCAAAAATTCAAGTTATATCTAAACTAACATCTCCTACTAATGTAAGAGAGGTTAGGAGTTTCTTGGACATGTTGGTTTTTACAAGAATTTTATTAAAGATTTTTTATCAAACCTATATGCCAACTTTTAGAAAAGGACAAGAAATTTGAATTTACTGAAAGCTGTTTAAATGCCTTTGAGTTATTAAAGATAAAAAATAATCACAGCTCCTATTATAATTTCACCTAACAGGGAGAAACCATTTGAACTGATGTGTGATGCTAGTGATTATGCTATTGGAGCTATCCTTGGAAAAAGATATGAAATGATTTTTAAAGCTATATACTACACTAGTAAAACTCTTAATGATGCACAAATTAACTATACTGTTAATTAAAAAGAGTTATTGGCCATTATGTATGCTTTAGATAAATTTAAATCTTATTTAATTGAAACAAAATGCGTTGTGCACACTGATAAGCAAAATATGTTGTGCACACTGATCACTCTGCTATTAAATATCTGATGCAAAAGAAGGATGTCAAAACAAGGTTAATTAGATGGATACTTAGATGGATACTTTTGATGGATACTTTTGATGCAAGAATTTGATCTTGTGGTTATAAATATAAAGGGAACTGATAATCAAATTGCTAATAATTTGTTGAGATTAGAAAACCATGAATTATCTGACACTGACAATGAAATTACAGACAGTTTCCCTGATGAATAACTTTATAATATTAATGAGTGGAAAATACCATGGTATGCTGAGGGAGAATGCGCCTTGAAATAGAACAACAAGTCATCACCGAGGTGAAGAAGTTGATAGACGCCAACTTTGTTAAAGAGGAGCAATACCCCACGTGGTTAGCCAATATTGTACCTGTTAAGAGGAAAAATGTATGTTGATATTTTTAATTATATTGTAAGTGATATTTTACCACCTATGCTGACATTGCAACAACAAAGAGAAATCATTCATGATGCGAAAGCATATTATTGGGATGAGCCTTATTTATATATACTATGTAAGGATCTTATTATGAGGAGACGTGTACCTTATGAAGAAACTGGTCTAATCATTCAGAAATGTTTGATTCTGAATTTGGAGGACATTTTGGGATTGATAAAATTGCTAATAAAATTTTACAAGTTGGATTTTATTAGCCTACTATCTTTAAAGATGTTTATAAATATATAAAAACTTGTGATCGATGTCAATGAGTAGGTAATATATCTAGAAGAAATGAAATGCCTCTGAATTTCATTTTAGAAGTTGAGATCTTTGATGTATAGGGATCGGATTTCATGGGACCATTTATTCCTTCATTTGGGAACTTATACATATTAATTGCAGTAGACTACGTTTTCAATTGGATTGAAGCACAAGCTTTACCTCG
>NW_018221637.1:2750-4889 GCF_001263595.1 Phalaenopsis equestris
TTCGCTGATGGCGAGACTGGCGGGATGGCAGTGTTTGGCGATTTTTAGGAGGGAGCTATCCCGTTTAAACTCCTAAATTTGATTCCTAAGTTCATATTTCCCCCAATAATGAAGTGAAACTCCACCAAATTCATTTCTATGTCATCCAATTTCCCTGATAATCCCAAAATGCGAGTGTTCAACCCGAGAAAGTTCATTAGTGCGGAAGCGCAACGAACCTTCAACAAGGTTCTGACGAAGAAAAGATTAATCAAGGAACACGGACTTGTAAATCACGGATTGAATAATCCCTCTATGGCAATTGAAGAGAGGATAGTGTGACAAAGATGGGAAGTGATGTGTTATACTACCGTCACCGTGATTGTTTCTGTGGTGAAGGAATTTTATGCAAATTTGCATTGAATCAACCAGGGAGTCGTTTATGTCTGAGGTAGATGGATAACTTTTACTCCTGCATGGACCAATGAATTATATATGATCAAGAACGTTCTTGTCTGCCATTATTCTAACTTCGTCTTGACAAGAAACTAGATGAATGAGATTTACCAATATTTAACGGATGAAATTAAAGATTAGGAAATGAGATAAAATGGGTATGTTAGTTTGTCTACGACACTCCTAAATCTCGTTTCAAAACACTGGCACTACTTCATTTCTGAAAAACTGTTACTGATAATGAAGATTGGTAAAGTTTCTAAAGAAAGTGTTATTTTGAATTACTGCATCCCCCCCAAGGGGGCCTGCCGATCGACATTGGATGAGTAATTATGAAGTCGATTTTAGGCCTAATCGTTCATGGATCAACTTATGGGATTGGAAACCCTTCCACAATTTTCTCACTTTGAAGTCAATTCCAAGTGTCCTATGAAAATTGGGAAAAGGTACTTCTACCTTGGAAGCCTTTGGACCCAACTGAGAGATTCTCAACCTATGAAGATGAAAATGACATGACTATTATGGTGGATCAATCATCTCAAGAATTCATTGCTGATTCAACCTTTAGTTCCAAAAAAGACTCTAGTGATCCTGCACAGAATCAAGAAATTGGAGAAGGAGGTACAAAATGTCATGAATGCAATTAATAATATCTCCAATTTCTTTGATTATCTAGACTGGAGGATGAAGGAACATTTTTCTCACTTTGGACATATAGAAGATAGTTTGATATCGCTAATGAGAAGGATGAAATTGATAGAAGAGGATTCTACTGAAGAATTTCCATACCGACCCTTCTATAACCTCTTCGTTCATGTGCAATCAATGGGTGATCTCCAAACAGAATCTAGCACTGAATCTAAAGAATAGTAGATTTAAATTGCTACCCGTCTCCCCATGGCTGTTATTTGATATTTAAACTTTCTGTTTGATTTGCTTTAGAATTTTGCTTTTAGATCTCTGTATAGTTGAGACTTGCATAGGATATTTTGTTTTTAGCGTTTTGAGTATTGTGGCTTGGATTGCAACCATGAATTAATGTATTAAGGTTGAGAAAATACCAAACTTAGGTGTGATATGTAACGTAAATTGTAACTCTTGAAATTTATATATAATTGTGATGTTCTGTATTATGATAAGTACATCATCTAATCACTAAAATATGTCTGTAATGATTGAACATAAGTCGTTGATGCTTGAAATTGATCGAAATCACAAAAATACAGGAATTGAACCAAATCAATAGAGCCCGCCGATGGCAGACATTTCCCAAGACTTAGGATATAATTTCATTAGAGTGCGCCGACGGCGTTGAATACCCCGCC
The DNA here is from genome assembly GCF_001263595.1 of Phalaenopsis equestris. Classification (NCBI taxonomy): domain Eukaryota; kingdom Viridiplantae; phylum Streptophyta; class Magnoliopsida; order Asparagales; family Orchidaceae; genus Phalaenopsis; species Phalaenopsis equestris. The sequence continues at coordinate 4,511 of NW_018221637.1, forward strand.
GATGGTGAGATCCCAAAAAAACACCTTTAACCGCAATTTTGACCAGTCAACTGCCACTATTTATCATCCCATTCCTCCTAAAAATGCCACTTTCGACCTAGGTGTGATTTTTAACCTATATTCTGGGAGATCTTGGATTGGGAGGTGATTTCAAGGCATTTAGACACCAGATTTGATCATCTCTTGGTAAGTGCTTCACTCCAAACTAAAAATATTTGATTTTCACAATGGATTTCTTCCACATTGACGAGATCCAAAAAAATTGAGAATGTGAAGAAAATATTGGGAAGAAATTCATGGAACTTAGTGTTGAAGTCTTAGAATTACTCTTCGAAGCCATTATGTGCATATTTGAATTATATTTTGGAATTTTTCTATA
>NW_018221638.1:0-2489 GCF_001263595.1 Phalaenopsis equestris
TAAAGTCTCATAAGAAGATTGAGATTCAATCATTTGTCTTAATGAATTTTCCTCAATCACAGGTGATGTTAGAGAATAATTCATTCCAAATTGATCTATCTTCTTTGATATAGCAGCTATTTGGGTAGCTAACAGCTATTTGGGTAGCTAACATAGATTTTGCATCATAATCATGAATACTAGCTACTCTTTTTAGATTTACCCTTTTAGAGGGCCATTGAAAATTATTAGTAATCTCTTCAATTAAATAATATGCTTCATCGAATGGTTTTGACATTAATAATTCAATAGCAGCAGCTTCAATTATTGATCTAAGAGATCCAACCAATCCATTATAGAAAGTTTGAATTATTAACCAATCTGGTAAAGCATGGTGTGGACACTTACTGAGGAGATCTTTAAATCTTTTCCAAGCTTAATAAACTGATTCCCCTTCAAACTGACAAAAAAATGTAATATCACTTCTAAGCTTAGTATTTTTTTATCTAAGCTTGGTATTTTTTTAAGGTGTGAAATATTTAGATAAAAATTTTTTGTGATAAATCTCCCCAAGTTCTGATAAATCCAGGTGCAAATGAGTTTAACCACATCTTAGCTTTATTCTTTAGTAAAAAAGAAAAAATTCCAAGTCTGACGGCATCATTCGACACTCCATCATATTTAAATGTAGCACACAATTCTAAAAAGCTAGTAAGTTTTAAGTTAGTAAGTTTTAAGTTAGGATCGTAAGTTTTAAGTTAGGATCTTCAGTTAGTGTTCCCCCAAACTGATTATTTTGTACAATTTAAATAATAGCAGACTTAAGCTCAAATGAATTGACAGCTACAGCCGGGTTTTGTATACTCAAATGAATTTCATCTCTTGTCGGATTATCATAATCTCTTAAAGGTCTCTGATGATGTTCATTTTCATTTCCAGCATTACTTGAGCTGCAAGCCCTTTTGCTAAAATGATCTATCTCTTTTTGTTATTTTCAAAATTTTCTAATAATTCTTTCTAACTCTGAATCGTAAGGTCTAAATCTTCAGATCTTACACAACGCATAAAAAATACAATAAGTAATTAAAATAAGCAAACACACTAAAATATAAAAGTATTCAAATTAAACTACAAACACTTTTTTGTTTAAGTTTAAAATAAAATAATTTTAATTTTTCGTTACTTCTCCGGCAACAGTGTCAAAAACTTGATGAGAGCAGATTTAGTGTGTTATTTTTACAAGAATTTTTCAATATTACAAAATACACATGACAGATACAACAGTAAATATGCAAATTAATCCCAACAAAAATAACTTTAGCAATAAAATAATTTTATCTTTTAAAAATCTTTAAACTGCCAAATCATTTAAAACTACTGCAAGTATATGTATCACTCAAGTAATAAAGGGCTCTAATGAAGTCATAGATATCGATCCCACAAGGAATTTGGAAATGCCTATGGGTAAATTCTTATGATTATAAAGTAAACTACAATTCTAAACTACAAAAGTGAAGTACAAAATTTGAATCTAAAGTAATTAAGTGAATGTTAAATAAAATACAATTAACAGAACTAAGTTAATTAAACTAATTGTTAAACTTTTAAAAGTAAATTTACGAAAACTAAATAAAGTTTTTTGTGGATAAGAGTTCAAATTTAAGAAAGCATCCTTCTCCTTTACAATGAGTACATAGATTGTGAAGAAATTAAAATCATTTGAAAATATATATAATTTTTTTGTTCCAAATAGGAGCAATCCTATTCTTTACCCTCTTCTAAGTAAATAAAGAACATTGACTAATCCAGAGTTTGGTCCCTAATTTTTTGGTTAGGCTAGGAGGATAAGGATACTGGCTGCCACTCTAGAGCTCCCACTACTCCCTCACCTGAGGACTAACAATCTCACATTAGTTTCTAATCAACTGGACCAAATTTGGGATTTTAATCTGTCACATTAAAATCTACAATAATGCATCCAACAAAGTATATTTCCCTATTTATTTGCCCTCAACTCCTTGGATGAAATCCTCTCTCATGGAATCAAATGTGATTCTCACTATGTTTTAAAAATCATAGCCCTTTTGGAACATATATTTCTCAACACATTTTAACATTTCAATTGGCCAGATCGCATTTCAATTGGCCATATCAAAAGGTAAATGAAGACTGGAGTTTAATCATCACAATTTTTTAACATTTAAAACCGTATAAAATAAAATCAATTCTTCACAAAAGCATTTCTCAAAGTATGGAGAACGATAAAGAAGACTTCTCATCTCAGAATTCATGAGAAGGAAACAACAAAACACAGATTTCATATATGAAAATAAGTTTACAAAACAAAGAAATAAAAGAACGCAACTTCTCTCACAATCCTTCCCAAGAAAATCCCTAGAAGTTCTCTTCAAGCACTTTCCCTCTTTACAAGAACTCTCAATTCTCTCTTAAAAGTGTAATGAAGAAAAATCTTTGACCTTCCCTCTCCTCTCACAATCCTTGAAGAAAAT
>NW_018221639.1:0-1614 GCF_001263595.1 Phalaenopsis equestris
CTTTTACATCATTTATTTTTATCTCCCACTCTCACTCACTCTCACAGACATTCTCTCCTTATTTTTTCTCCCACCCTTCCTCCTAACTCTCTCTCTTTCTCTCTCAATCCCTCACTCTTGCTTTATCTCTGTCTCTCTCACACTTCAACTCTCCTTATCTCTCTTCACACACTCTCTCTCACACACTTACTCTCTCACTCTATCTGTTATTCTTACTTATTATCTCTTTAATGCCTAAACTCCCTCCCAATCTCACTTCTCCCTCACGTATCTCTTGCTTTTATTGTCTTTCATGCTATCTATTTCTTTGTTTATCTCTCTCTTAAACTATTAAGCCCTCTCTCCACATCTTTCTTTACATGCTTCCCTCTCTCCCACTATCTTGCTCTTTCTCCCTCTAATTCTATAAATCCCTTTATCCCTCACTCTATTTTTACCTCTCTCTCTCTCTCTCAGTCTCTCTCTCACTCTCTCTCAGTCTCTTGATCTCTCTCTTTCACTTCTCTCTTTTATTCCCTCACTCAATTTACCTCTCTCACACTCTAAGTCTTTCACGCCCTCCATATCTCTTTCTTTCTCCTCTTCTTTTTTCTTTCTCAATCACTCACTTAGCCCCTTCTCTCTTATTGTCTCTCTCATCCTCTCTATATTTATCTTCTCTCACTTTTTCTCTCATGCTTTCTCTCTCATTCACTCTCTCACTTTCATATTATTTTTTCCCTCTCTCATCATCACTCTCTGCCCCCTATCTTTCTCTTGCTCTCTCTTCTTTCTCCTCATTTCTCACAACCTCTCCCTCTATATCTCCCTCTATAATGAGATAGAAAAAGATGAAGTAAGAGTGAAGGTATAGACATAAGAGAGATGGAGAAAGTAAGGGAGGAAGGATAAATATATAGAGTTTGACACGAGAGATAACGAGAGATGGAGGGAGGGTAGGTGAGGAAAAAGGGAGAAAGAGGAAGGTAGGGATGGAGGGAGAAAGAGAGTGAGAGAAAATAGTAAGAGATAGAGAGCAAGAGAAGAGAGAGGGAGTGAGAGGGAGGGAGTTAGAGTGAGAGCTAGAGAGAGATGGAGGGAGGAAGGGAGGGTTAGGGAGTAATGGAGAGTGTGAAAGCAAGAGAGGATGACAGATTACAGAAGAGAGTGTGAGAGAGTTAGAGTGGGAGAAAAAGGAGAGAAAGGTAAGAAATGAGACATAGATATAGAGAGATTGAGTGAGACAGAGTGAGAAAAAGAAAGAAAAGGGAGAGAGATGTTTATATTTTCTCTCTCTCCTTCCCTACCAATTTTTCTCTCTCCTTCTCTAACTCTCTCATGTACTCTCTCTTTCTCTTCCAATCACTTACTCTCATATCTTTCTTGCTTGATCTTTCTGTATTTTCTTTCTCTAGCTCAGCATCTCTCTCACTCTCTCTCTCCCTCAGTCTCTCCCTCCCTCCATCTCTTAGAGAGTAAAAAAGAGAGATATAGAGACAAAGAGAGTGCGTGAGTGAGAGAGGAAAAGAGAAATAAAGAATGAGAGAGAGAGAAACACGAGGAGAGATTAAAGAGTTGGAGGGAGGGAGATAGGGAGAGTATGCCTCCATCTCTTTCTGTGCTTAGTGTGTCTCT
>NW_018221639.1:2932-3335 GCF_001263595.1 Phalaenopsis equestris
AGGAAGAGAGAAAGAGTTAGAGGGTGAGATAGGAAGAAGATTAATGGAGTGAGTTAACTAAAGAGTGATCAAGGTAAAGAGAGGAAGACTGTGAGAAAGGAGTGAGAGAGCGAGAGTTAGAGGGTGATACATGAGGGATACTAACAAAGAATGAGAGTTAGTGAGAGAGGGAAGAGGTTGAGAGAGAGAGTTATATCTTGAGAAATATAGAGGGGAAGAGATCGAGAGAGCAAGAGATAGAGAACATGAGAGTGAGTGAGAGACAGAGAAGAGAATGATACAACAAGCAGCAGAAAACATAAGGGATACAAAAAAATATGAGAGAACATAAGAGATAGATAATACAACACTGAGGGAGAGGGAAGGAAGGAGGGAGGAAGGGAGGGAGAGTGAGAGAAAGTAA
>NW_018221640.1:0-813 GCF_001263595.1 Phalaenopsis equestris
GGGGTAGCGAACAATCCAACTTTTCTTTTACATAAAAGAAAAATAAATTGCAAAATTGGAAGATTAGTTGGAATCGGAAGAAATGTGAATTTAAATAACGATTGAGAGATTAGTGGACTTACACTTGGACCCCTTAAGCTTTGAATCAATTTAAATCCAATTTCTTTAACTAGGATTGAAGCACAACTCACAACTCTTTACCAAAACTATGAGTTTACCCCTGGGTTTTAGGATCCTGATAGCAAGCTAAGCTGGATCTAAAGATGTTTGAGGGTTAGTGGAAAGACACTTAATTGAGATTAGACACCTTAGAACACTTCAAGTTTAAACTAAAGTATAGGCATCCTAGATTTTAGAAGCACAACCTTGAGAGATAGTTTATCATCCTAATTTTCAAATGACCCTAAGAAATCCAAACATCTAACCTCAGATTAGAAGATAGGTGAGACACTAGGCACGAGGTTGCACTAGATTGTGACTCATGACTGATTTAATTAAATCAAATAATGAAATTCTTACCTTAACTTGACCAAAACTGAAACCCAATGCTCCGGGATTTGAATTTGTCCTACATTCAAATCCTCCTGGCAATTGGGGACATTCCAATACCACATATAAATTTCTCATTCTTGGTCCTTTATATGTGGTATGGTTCATTTTATTTGTTTATCTTTTCTCTATGATTTACCTTTTTCTATTAAGTCTTTTTCAGGTCGTGCTTCCCTCTTTTATGCAGCACATAATAACTAAATTAAAAGGAGCAATGGACCTACCAGGTGTACAGGTTTAATTTATATTACAACATTTTATTTT
>NW_018221640.1:1860-12612 GCF_001263595.1 Phalaenopsis equestris
AAAAAAAAAGGTTATATTTATATTTAAATTATTTTTAAAAGCACAAAATCATCACTCCTTTTCAAACTACGAAGTTTAAACAAAGAACCGGCCGACAGTGAGAAATATATGAAGTAACTACTTTCTAAAAACAAGGCCTTGGGTTTAAAGTCTATAAAGTTAGATATTTTTGTGAAGATTGTCTATGAAAAGAAACATATATATTACTTTCTCCAAAAGTGGGTCAAAAATGAGGTCTAAAAAACTGGAGTTAATACATACTGATATATGTGGTTCTTCTATGGTTCAATCTATTGAAGGTTCGTACAATTGTTTTCATTTTCATTGATGATCACACCAAAAATATATGAGTATATTTCTTAAAGTATAAAAATCTGATGTATTTGATGTATTTAAAAAGTAGAAGAGCATAATTGAGCATGTGACGAGTTTGAGGTTGAAGTGTCTCAGATAAGATAATAGCGGCAAGTATCATGATTAGAGACTCAGGAGTTATTGTGCTTCAGATGGAACCACACATAATTTTAGTGTTCCAAGGACACCACAACTGAATGGTGTGAATAGAACCATCACAGAGCATGCCAGAAGTAGGGGGTTGCAAGCATGTTCGCCAAAACAGTTCTGGACAACAGCAGTTAACACTAGATTTTTTCTGATCAATCGTGGTTTGTCAGTACCTTTGAATGAAAATTTACCCGATGAAAATTTACCCGACAAGAAGGCAAAATCTATCTCATTTGAGAAAATTTGGGTGTTCGACATATGTTCATGTTGATGCATGATCAAGAAGTAAGCTTGATTCGAAATCTATCAAGTGCACTTTCATTAGGCACGACTCAAATAGAATTGGGTATAAATTCTGGAATTATGAGAATCAAAAGTTTATCAGGAGTAGGAATATGACTTTTGATGAAATGAACAAGTATAAGAACGAGTAGAACTCAAAATTGCAAATCAATTACTTCTGAAGAGTTCTCCAATTTGTTGAGAGTTTGAGATAAAGAATTTAGGTCCAAACAAGAAGATCCATAGTATGAAAATCAACAAGGATAGTTGTGCATGTACTTTGAATTTGTCTCAAATAAAATATGTTAAGAAAATCCTATAAAGATGCAACACGACTGAGGCAAAGTTAATTCGCACCCCTTTATATAGTCATTTCAAACTATCTAAAATAACTATATCCTAGGTCTGAAATAGAGCAAATAAAGATTAAGAAAAAAACTCCTATGTTTCAACAGTTGAAGGTTTGATGTATTTGATGATCAGCTAAAGTATCACTTCATTCATTCTCTTCTATAAGATGAAACAATTAATCTTGGAGAAGATACAACTAAAAATCCTGCAGATAAATTGACTAAAGTTGTTACAATTTAGAAATTGAAGCTATGTTTGACTTCAGTTGGAGTTTAGAAAAGTTGAAACCGGAGGTGAGCCACACTACAATACATGACTATTAAAGTGACAGATTTGGAGGTGTAAGATTGGTTGCAATTAGTCTCCAAGTTGGAGATTGTTATTGTATTGTTCAAAGCACACTCATTGATTTGAAGCAACAATGGAAGGGGCTCAGAAGAAGCACTGGAAGAGACTCAAGTGGGTTGAAGTTGGGCACTCCAGTGCTCGGCCCCAGTGCTAGTGGGGTGCCTAAGCGCCTAGCGAAATGCTCCAGGACCCGAGCGTGTGGAAAAGCAGCGCCTAGGAGCACATTTTCAGCTTTTCAAAAACAGAGTGCCCGAATAGTCGGCTTTCTGGACGGGCAATCCAGTGCCCAGAAGAACGACTCCAGGACCCTAGCGCATGGAAAGGTAGTGCCTGTGATGGACACGATAGCGTACCCGCACCCAAGCGTTAGAAAACCCAACTCTCAGAAGCGGCAACCTGCCGCCTGTAACTGATTTATGTAGTTCGAGCTTTAAGTCTCGGGTTCTTCAATGCCGGAGAGATGAGCAGAATAAAGTGAAGCCGTGTCTGCGTATTGTGGGTGGATTCTTGCAATTACTCCTGTGTGATAGAGAGAGAAGGAACATTTGTGGGTTCCAAGATTGTAAAGAGGATTTGAGTGTGGTGTAATCTATATATTTTTTCTCATTTCATAGTAAATTTCTTGGCGAAGTATGGCTCTGTGGTCTTTTCTTGTTCTAAGGTTTTTTCACGTTAAATCGTGGTGTTCATTTCTGGGATTTCTTATTTGTATGCTTTTGTTCAATTTGTTTGTTCCAGATCTCTTGAATCCGTATTTTTTTGCAAGTTTTGGGAAGTTTAAATCCTCCCAATATGGCATTCTAGATTGTTTGGGTTAATTATTATACTTGTTCATTTGATGTATGATCAAGTTCCCGTGCCTTATCCTTCGTATAGGTGAATTTTGTGTTGATTGGGCTTTATATATTTTATGCCCAGATGTTTCCTTTTCTTTGTTCATTAAATTTGGATCACATCCCTCCACACGCCCCACCCCAAAACACCCACCCTAAGCATACGCCCTAACAAATGAAAAACCTTACAAAAGTCAGAACTCGTAAAACCAAAGCTTTAATACAGCAAACCCGCTGAAATTCTCATATTGGCAGGAGCCTCATTTACCAGATATGCCCATTTTTATCTACTGAAAGTTGTAATTACCATGATTAAATGACAACATATTAATTAAATGACAACATACTGCAAAACATACCTGAAGTGAGCAACAAGTCGCCAGTTCATTTGGGAGCTCGGTAATTGAATTTCTTGAAAGATCAACTTTCACCACCTCATCCGTCTCCCAGACAGTAGATGGGATGCTGGTCAATCCAAGTCCACATAAGAATAGTTCCTGAATTGTTAAAAAACATATTCTAATCTTTCCACAGAGAATTATCTCCAAGTAAGAACAAAAAAAAGATAATGGAAATCATGAATTCTAAAATCTGGTGAACCTAAGTTAAGAAAATTAACAAGAAAATAAAATAGAAACAAAGCAAACACCTTTGATGACAGAGACAACCTAGTTGCCTTGGCAATAACATCAGCATTCATAGGACTGCTGCTTGATCCGGAGGCTATATGAAAACATTAATCAACAGACAAAATCTTTATGGCCATGTTAAATGAGAAGGAAGTTTCATTTAGATTCCTGTTTGAGTATTTTAATTATAAATGAAAGATTTCTTCAGAAGCAGGTAACTAAAATAAAACAGTCCCTCTAAAAGCGACTTCACCTTCTCCAGTAGAAGAAAGTCGACTTCTTAAATACTTCAATAATGCCTGTGTAGGTCCAGAAACCAAAGAACTGAAAAGAAAGAAATGGTACAATGCTAGGTCGAGCATTATGTCAAAGAAAACTATTCAATCAATAAACAAGAAGAAAATTTTCTCACCTACGAATTGTTCGTATAGGGTTTCCACTAAGCAGGAGTTTTCTCAGGGAAGACATGGTACCTGAAAAAAGCATTAGCAAATAAAAAAAAAATGCAGAATGGAAAATTAAATATGAAATTTGAGATTAATGCTAATGAATTCAAGAATAGAATTAATCAGAGACTGCAAACTTCATTCTAGAGCTGTTAAATTAAGTATATAACTGAATTTGCATAAAATCCATATTTCTATAGGTCTGTAATCATAAGTCCATTTGAAATTGTTACAAGATTTCAACCAAAAAAAGCTAATAGACTGTTGATCTTTCTATTGAGTCAAGATCTAATGAATTTACATAGTTATTTGCCCAAACATAGATGACTTACATGAAGACTGATACTGGAGTTACCCCAAATCACGATAAAAATGAAATTATTATTTGCTGAAATTCAAAAGATTATAAGGAAGACTTGTCAAAACAGGAAATAAACAACAAACAAACACAAACAACACCATAAGACGAGAACGAGGATGGAGGTTGGCGGCTAGACAGCAGAGGGGAGGGCTAGTTGGGGCTTGCGGCAATAACGGGTTGTGCTGGAGGGAGTTATGACAGTTGTGGGATGGATTGGATGGGGTTACGATGCAATGAGGGATGGTTGGATAGTAACCTATAGCTGGTTGGTTGTAGCAGGCGTGAGGGAGTGGATCAACGACAATATTGCGAGAAGGGTGAACAAGAGGGGTTGGGTGCAGGTAAGGCACAACAGTAGAGAGTGAACCTGGACGTGGCGATTAAGAGTAGAGGAAGTGCGGGTAAGTTAGCAGCGGTAGGGAGGAAGGTTTGGCAGCTAGAACCACGGAAAGGGGCGGGGATGTTGGGGAAGATAAGTATCCTCGCGAGATTGACTTATAGCTGGAGCACCCCTCGAACCTTTGGAGAAGATCAACACCTCGGACAAGTTACAGTCGGAGCTCGTCGCCTTCAGATACAGTCCTAGAAGAGAAAACAACCGCCAACAACAAGCTGGACAAAATTATGAAATCAGAAAGATAAAAACTAAACCCTAAGACAGGCAACACACATATTTAAAATAGATATATAGGTGGGAAAACATAAAAGGAATGAGGAATAATTCCCGCCCAATGAAAGAGGGAGGTGGGGGCCGGTCCAGCCTCCTGCTAAATGGAGGGTCTTTGGCTGAAATCAGTGTCGGTTCAGTCAAGTTAGGCCTCCCCTAAGTCCCCCGCCTCAGTCTCCCGGGGTTGGGGGAGCGCTTCAACTTTATTCATCAAAGCTTCTGGTTCTTCGTCTTCAATCCTAAAAGCACCTAAATTCCACTGTTGGTTATACTGCCTTCCAAAGCACCTAAAGATTTTCCTCCACTTGTGAGCATACAACCTTATCGATCCGCTCTCCTGGGTGTCCATTGTTGAACTGAACTGAGTCTGCATGTCTCGTCTATGTTGTTGAATACTCTCAAAGTAATCCATCGACAGCTCAACTTGATCCGAAGTAAGGGTAATATGTACCTCCCAGAATGGTGGTGGCCTGGTGGTAAAGTATTGACCATGATATCCTGAAATGTTATCTGTCATGCATGTTCCGTGTCCAAAGCTGGTGTCTCAGTCTTATCATTCTCTGTCGTCACCAATATTGATCACACTGATGTTCTATTGGCAAGGGCACTTGTGATCTCAGGCTCCGTCGAAGAGAGAAGAATGATGCTCTTCCAATCCTTAGTGAAGGAGTAGGTGTTTTTGAATCCGTCATGCTAAGTTCTACGGTTAAACCATCACGACCTCCCCAATAACAAGTGGCAGACATACATGGGTACCACGTCACACCACACCCGATCTTGCAAGTGGCTCCTGATCAAAATTTCACTAGGCACCTCTGGTCAATGCTGATCATATTCTTATCTTTCAGCCACGTCAGAGAATATGGTTGGGAGTGCCCCCGAGGCATGAAGCCCAACTTTTCCAACATCTGTGTAAATGCCACATTCTTACTGCTATCTCTATCAACTAATGAGACCGCATACCTTCCTGTTCACGGTGCAACGAGTGTAGAATATATTTTGGCAAAGCCGCTGCGAATCTCTTGTATCCTCGCTCTGTAGGGCCTATCGAATCACGAGTGCCTCTCCTTCATCTGGTGGACGATAATACACATTTAAGTTGGCCACGGCTAATAGAGGGCTCCATGCCCTTTCAAAAGTGCTTTATAATACACAACTCACTGGTTTAGCAGCAAGGAACCTAAATTTTTGGACCATAACCATAATATAATGGCAATATCTCAATAATGTTAAACATCTGGGGCAAAGGGTGTGTGTCACATCTTTACTGGTATGAGTTATCTAAGGGTGACCATATGGACAGACTTGATATATTATTAGTTAACTGCTATCTTTTGTCAAACTTAGAAATATCATTCTTGGCTCGAATTTGGTGTGTGTGTATAATGGGAGAATTTATTATAATGAAATATCCTCCAATTATAATTTCAATTTGATTATGGCTATCATTAGAAAAAAAAAATTTAAGTGTCTCTTGATTGAGAGCATTTTTTACCATGAACCCCTCTGATTATGATTTGCAATAACTACGCTCATCATAACGGAGAAGGCTAATAGTAATTTTCCTTGTAACTGAGAGCTTGATTTAGATGATAGACCCTTGTAATTATGCAATTATGTTAACTAAAACCATCACCATGATCAAAATTAGGGTGTTAAGGTGGAAACCGTATAAAATTGATATCTTTGATCCAATGACAGACTTATTAAACCAGCAAAAAAGTTATATAAAGTGTAGTGTTATTGAGGTTTGTAAAACTGAATAAACATTGGAACACCAAATCTGCCATCTGATGTGTTAAATAGGGGCCTACCTTGCACGATTGTCGTTCGTCTTATAGTCAAGGAAGGAAATAAGTAGCTTTGAAAATTCAACCATTTGTATCCACTCGATCATAGTCTAGTGATTTGGCCATTATTTCAATATTTTTTAATACTTGGCATGCTAAAACTTCATGAACTTAGAAATGTCATTCATAGCAAACTAGCATGGATGATGGATAGATCTTAGCCTTATCGAGAAATATTGGGTTGGGATATAGACCTATAAACTCTACTACCCTTTGCATGCAAAGAGTTTGACCAAAGTCGGTTATCATGTTATAGCCCTCATTTACTAAACTCTTGTGCATAGAGATCAACTTTTAAAGTGGGGCCTAAATTACACCAAGTGAGAAGAAGAAAACTTATAAATTATCACCATGCACTATAACTAAGGGGAACCTCTTATAAGTTTATTTAATTTTATATGATAATTAGCGTGTTAGGTGTTATGTTGCCTTTGCTTGTTTACTTGCAAACTTGGGTTGAAATTGATCTAAAAGTGTATAGCGTTTGAATTCAATTTTTTAATACTAATAAATGATGTGAATAGCATTAAAACTATGGCTTGCTTAAAGAAGATTTTAGGAAGGCTCAAGTGGTGAGACTCACAATTTTACCCAATAGGTAAGCTAACAAATTTTGCATGTTTATATCTATTTTTATATTGTAATGATCATGTAAGGGGCGTTGTCGACTTTGCTTCTTTTTTTTTAATTGATATGGATCAGTCCAGAAAGGGAAGCTAAAAAATTAAAATAAACCACAATTTAGGGATTAAAATATTGCCAAAAAACTGAAGTTTAGGATTTACAATCTTGCCTTAGAAATAAGACAATCTATAATTTTTATTTTATTTTATTTTATTTTTTTAAGAGTTCTCATCATAAAAGAACTTGAAGGCCTTATGCAAATACATTGCCAAAGATCTTAGCGAAAAGAAAAGGCTAATTCAACTTAGGCAAGAGAACTGTAATCACACTCTTATAGTTTAGACAATTTTAAAAACATATGCCCTATTGATTCCAACCTAACGGTGTGATGAGCAAAACCGACTCAAGCTCAGTTCGGTCAATGGCATGTGAGCTCACCTCATAGAGCAAAAGAACCAAACCTGAGCCACCTTCAACTCAACTTGTTAGCTAATAAGCTAATTTGTTTAAATAATATTAATATACATACAATTAAAATATATTAAATTCAAGAGTTTAAGTACAAATTTAACAAAAAACACTTAAAAATTATTCTTTTTTATTTCAACTAAATAATATGCTCAAATTTCTCATTCTTTTTATTACATTATTATAAACACTTAAATTAGAATCATCTTCTAATTCACAAGCTGACTTGAACTCAAAGAATTGAGCTCAAATTCAAAGCTCAAGTTCGAATTGGCTCGAGCTTGGCTTGACTCATCAACACCTCTAACTACAACCCTAAAAAATAGAGGACCAAGCTTTAGTGAACTCAAATTTGGTATGTATAGCTTCTTCCGCCTCATTTAAAATTTAATGTATTTACATGATTTGTATTGGGTATAAAATTGAGGAATTGCGCATTTAATATAGCCCTGAAAAAGTTCGAACATTAAACATGGCTCCTAAAATTATCTTGGAATGCTCTTAAATTCTAAAATTTTTGTTAATTTTTTGTTTCCCTGCTTCTTTTGTGTAGTTGTATTTATTTTTTTCATTTTCACAATGACAATCTATTTTTTTCACTTATGAGACTTACATTTTATTTGCCTGAATTTGTTTATTTTTCTCAGAACATGTCTTCACATTTTCTATGCTTTACAAAATACCAAGTACCTCATTTCAGGTTTCTGACTTGAGCTCTATGTGCAACAATTTAAAATCATTCAGGACTAATGTGGGTAGTAGGAAGAGAAGTTCACGTCTTTCTAAGTGGGTGTTTGACGCACTTTATGAAGAAACTTGTTTTGCATTAAAAGTTACACTGAAAATCATGCAAATCATGCATGCCTTTTTGCAGTTAGATTCAAGTATAAAGTTTCATCTACTCATTAATAATGATGATTTCACTGAAACAAATGCAACTATGTTTTATTATTTGTTTCTCACAGTATCATTTTCTCATTCCAGTCACATGTGGGCTCCAATTTTTTTATTGTTTAAATTAAAATTAGGGTTTTTTTGCTTGGGAATTACTTATAAGGTTTTGTCATTTTGCAGACTATTTGTTTGATTTCTGTTATTTAGAGAAGTTTTATCCCTGTTTTCTCTATAAGAGTGTTGTATCATTTGATTTCCCTTTGATGGTGTGGCTATAACGAATTGATGTAGTGATCTCTCCCGGACGTCTGAAGGCCTCTTTTGTCACCGACGAACTGCTTTTTTTTTTCCATCTTGCTGCTCAACCCCCGCGATGTCAATTCTGTTACTGGTTTTTTTTATAGTGAGCCTTAATCATTGTTTGATTTTTGGTGGCTTAAAATTTTCCATTGAATTTCTATGTTTTAATTGATCATTAACTTATCATGAAGTGTGAATTTTCATAGTTTGCAAAGTTAAATCAAGGTTAGTAAATAATAGCTTAATCAATGATCATTTGAACAATAAATTTTTAATCCGAGTTATGAATTTTCAAACATCACAACATCTAATTCCTTGGCAAGCTTGCGTCTCAGTAGGAATAAAAAAATTTTTAAAAAAATTTTGCGTTTCAGAAAATACTTAAGTGCTTCAGTGGCAAGCCAGGTAGTTTTAGGGACTACCAGAGACTGGACCTCCGGCTTTGTGTGTACTAAAAAGAAGGATTACTTGTATTGATGTATGCAACCGTAATTATACATTTATATCAAGCATGTAATAAAACTAGTTCAGAAATATCATAATACTTCAATTCAGGAAAAAGACGACTCCTGAAGTCAGCTATTCATGTTCAACCAGTCAGAAATTCAAGGGGTAACATTTTAACCAGAAATTCTAAAGATAAAGATTTAGGAAAACAATAAGCAAAGTTTTGGGCTTCCATAAAGTGTATAAGTGATCTGCACAATGACAACTTTACTTCAGTGCCAAACGCCGCCTTGACATGTTTCTCATGAGTGAACATCAACAGCTAAAGCCAATGTGAACTAGGCCGTCGAGTTCGCAAGTATATTTACTTAAAATATATGTAGAAGTGCAGAGAAATGCCCTTCTACAGAACATTAATGATCACGTCTAGTCAGATTACATGTATTCAAATAATAAGGTGCAACCGAATGCCGTCTCTAACATTGGATTTTGAATCACTTGCCGGGAAGAAGAAGCTTTACACAAGTCATTTTTAAAATTTCAAATACTGGAGTGGATTACCATCAGTTTAATCATCAACGCCGTGATGAAATTAGATGACCGAGAGGTTTCTCAAAATAAAAATTATGAAGGTATCCTACTTAATGCTTTTCAGAATGAAAATCTTGTTGCCATGCACATAATAAGGAAATTTACAATAGGCGTATCCTAACCTTACCAATCTCTGGAGGCAAACTGGATAACGAATTATTGGAAAGATCAAGAACAGAAAGCTGTAATTTGCAGGCTTCCTCAGGAAACTCCTTCAACTGAAAATTTAATAAAATAACCAATCACCAACTTGTAAATATTTTCAAGTAGCAAATACACAGAATGTAAGGAAAAAATAAAAAGTAAACACAACCATAGTACAACGATATTATCCAAGTATTTAAATTTGTTTATATAATTAAGAAAATCCAATTTTAAAAGGCATTTTTGATGTGATATTATGTAATTGAAAGTCTAGAAGATAAACATTCAAAAAGAGGTAAGCTCAATTCGGCTACTTATTCTTTTTATAGAGATAAGATTAGATCTTAAACAAGTAAAAGAAAATAATTGTAACAATATGTTCATCAAGATCATTAACGACGTCATCTGCAATGGTAGAAGAAAAAAAAGTTGAATCTATGATTCAGATACCTTTCAAGCACAAGTGAGCGTGCACACATACACATGTGACCGCCTCCAAGTAAATTTTAAAGAGGATACGCCACTAAAAAAACAAAGTAATAATAAATCATGATCATTCAAATAGCTTTCTATCATTCCCGAGCAACAAGGGTAGGGCAAAGCCATGGTACTCAGATGATAACAACTATTAGATCACCCTACAAGATGTGGGGACCAACCATCAAATCCATAAAATTAAGCACCAATAAAGCAATTCAATTCAAATCACACCCAGCAGCAATCTTATAGTTATCCTAGAACCTGATTTTGATCTTCAGCGATAATTGATTTTGATCTTCAGCAAAACACCTCAAATTATATGGGTTTCACCCTTTACTCCATGACTTCAATCAAGCATGAATCTCAAAGATGATATGCAATTATTTAACCCTCTTGTTGGAAGGAGAATGAAAAAATCTCCCATCGAGAAGCATTGCTACAAAACAAGGATTTCAAAAGCTAAGTGTCTCCTCCATTTACCATCTTACAAGAGGTACTAAAATACCTTTCTACTTCACTCTAAAAATATCCCT
>NW_018221641.1:0-906 GCF_001263595.1 Phalaenopsis equestris
AAAGTCATTGTTAATAAATTCCATGATCACAAAAATTTGAGAAAATTTGTAACTTTATAGAACAACCAGAGAGATATGAAAAGGTGCAAGTAAAATCTACTCTAGTAGAAAAAACACCTCAGAATTATTTGAGATTGAGATTAGACTACATGATCTATGACTAGAAGAAAAAATAATATTTCAACACTCTCACATGCTATTGGCTGCAACTAGACATGTTTGAGGTTTACTCTGGGAAATGCCTTAAAAACTCTACATTGCATAGTAGAATTATTGAAAGAAAAAATAACCATCAAATTCCTCATCGGCCTCCATAAATATCTGGATGAAGTCGGGAGGAAATCATGAGAAATAATGCCTTCTCTACCATTCAAGGGGCCATTGCAAAAGTTTGAAAGGAAGAAAGCAGAAAGACATTGATGATGAGAGACAATCATATCACATCTTCTGTTGAAGGATCAGCCTTGTACGCTCAAAATACCACTCAGAAAATAAGTCCAAGATAGGATGGACATGCAATCATTGTAAAAGATTTGGTCATGTGAAGGAAAAATGCTGAAAATTACACAATAAACCTCCAAATTGAAAACCATCAAATAAAAGATATGATAAGGAGAAATGTGCAAATGTTGTAGTTGCAACCAACAACAATTCAAAATTCAGATCGTTCACCAAAGAGCAAATTAAGAGACTGCATAAAATAGTTGTTTAGTAATAGTTCTAAATTTGGACAAGTATCACAATCCTCTACTGAGGAATCTATGAACCTGTTAACACACCAAGGTATCTTATCTCGTGTTCTTAATGTCCAAAATAACAAAAATAAAAAAATCTAAGATAGTTGAATCTGAAGCCATAGATCATATGACAGGTCTTCAAAAATTATAACCCATATACCAGCCCGTC
>NW_018221642.1:0-258 GCF_001263595.1 Phalaenopsis equestris
GGGCATAAAATTTTTGAAAAATGCATGGAGGTAGATCCTATAAAAATCTAAGTCATAAGAAAATTATCACCGTCTACTAATGTTAAAGGGGTGAGAAGTTTTCTAGGACATGCTAGTTTTTACAGGCATTACATAAAAATTTTTCAAAAATAACTAAGCCTTTATGCCAACTTTTAGAAAAAAAGATACGAAATTTGATTTTAAAGAAGAATGCATAAAAGCATTTGAATTATTAAAGAAAAAGTTAGTAACAGCACC
>NW_018221642.1:1385-1591 GCF_001263595.1 Phalaenopsis equestris
TAGATTAGATACTGCATTATGGGCATACATAACTGCTTATAAGACTCCTATTAGAATGTCCCCATATAGACTTATTTTTGAAAAAAACATGCCCCTTACAGGTAGAATTGGAACATAAAACATTTTGGGCTATTAAGGAATTTAATTTAATTCTAAAAAGTTGCTGGCGAGAAAAAATTATTGCAACTCAATGAACTTGAGGAGAT
>NW_018221642.1:1677-2077 GCF_001263595.1 Phalaenopsis equestris
TGGACAAGAAGTTTTATCATATAATACAAGATTGAGATTGTTTCCAGGAAAACTAAAATCTAGATGGTTAGGGTCATTTAAAGTAATTAAAGTCTATCATTATAGAACTATTGTGATTAAAGATCCTCACACTGAAAAGATATTTAAAGTTGATGAGCATCGTTTGAAAAACTATTATGAATGACACATACCTCAATTTGAAGAAGTTTTAATGTTAAGTCAACCCAACTAAACAAAAGGTATGTCGGGCTGACGACATTAAACCAAGTGCTATATGGGAGGCAACTCATACTTATATGTTTATGTATTACTATTTAGTTTGTTAAGTGTCTTATATATTAGTAGATAATAATCCTACACAATTACATTTATTATAAATTAAGCCTAATATTGGTATTGG
>NW_018221642.1:2161-5873 GCF_001263595.1 Phalaenopsis equestris
CCCAAGGAAATTGTGTGGATCGCCGGCAGCGCCCCTTGAGAGCGCTGGCAACGCCGAGGACGGTTGGACGGTTTCTGCGACTTTTGGCGGACTTTGGAGGGATTTCACTCCATAATAACCGTCGGAAGGTGTTTTTAAAGTCCTAAAAACTGCTTAGGGGGCCTAGAAACTTCCTATTTTTGAATTTCATGGCTTCCAATTCCAGAAATACTTCAAGGTATGGAGTTTTTAATAGAAGAAAGTTTATTAGTTTCGATGCGCAGAGATTATACGATAAAATTATTACGAAGAAGAGATTGATCAAGGAAAGAGGATTTGTTAATCATGGGTTGATCAATCCAAGTCCTCCAGTTGACAAGATCATTCTGCAAAGGCAATGGGAAGTTCTGTGTTACACTACCGCTACGGTTGTTTATTCCAGTAGTGAAAGAGTTATATGTAAATCTACATGGAATTACCCAAGGAGTTGTCTTCGTTCAAGGTAAGGTTGTACCATTTACTCCTGCGAGGATTAATGAATTGTATATGATAGAAAATGTTCCAATATGTCATTATGCAAATTTCATTCCTACGCGAGATTTGATGCAAGATATTTATAATTTTCTGACAGATGAAAGTGATATGTGGGAAGTACGAGATGAAGGATATATTAGTTTTCTTACTTCATCATTTAATCCAATTTTGAAATAATGATATTTCTTTATTTGTGCAAAATTACTACTTACTATGAAAATTAGTAGAGTCACTAAGGAGAGTGCTATTTTAAACTACTGCATTCAAATGGAGAAATCTATTGATACAGGTTCAATTATATTTAAATTTGTGATGGGAATCATTATGAATGGGCCAATTTATGGACTTGGGCATCCTTCAACAATTTTTCTGATTTACAGTCAATCCCAAGTGCCATATGAAAGTTGGAAAAAAGTTTTATTACCATGGGAGCCTATGATACCTATTGATGATCGGTACGTTGGTAATGGAAATGAAGCACTAAATGATATTATAGATTATTCTTCACATGCTTCATCTCCATTAATGCCACCAGCAGTTGGAAGCTCGCTTGCTTTAGAGAAGAAATTGAAAGAGAACTTCAGAGTATTATGAAGTATTATGAATGCAGTATGAGATCTCAAGTACCTTTTTGATCACCTAGATTGGAGAATGAAAGAAAATTTTGATCACACTGGAACTTTTGAAGCAAGATTAGTTTGGATGTTTAAGGAAAAGGGGTGGATCTAAGAAAATTCATTAGATCAATTCCCATACCGATCCTTCTACAACATATATGTTCATTAACAATCTATGGGAGTTATTAGAGGAGGTGAAAGCACTGAAGATGAGGCTGAATGATTAAAGATTGTGAACTCTTTACTTGCTTAAAAATGTTTATGTGTTTTAGTGTAATTGTATGGATTTGGTTAGGTTTTATTTGGTTTATTTTTGCTTTAGAATTCTGAACTTTGATTATGTGTATAGTTTTGTGTCAGCATTTAGTGTTGTGGCTTAATTTCAATGTTGATTTATTATTAGTTTGTTTAATAAGTATGAATTTGTGAAATGTGTTTGTAAAAAAATGTATTTTCATATATAAAAGACAGTTTGTTATTTTTGGTGAAAATGATTGTTTGTGAAATGTGTATATGAATTTAGATAAAAATTTATGTTTAAAAATACTAAAAACTTTGGAGAAAATTGAAGGAAATTGAAAATTTGAAAAATCAAAATAGTGAATTTCGGGCCTTCAGCGCCGACGACGCTGGCATTAGCGCTGACGGCGCCCTCGACCCGAGAGTGTGAATTAACCCTTTAATTTGTGATTTTCATCGCAAACCTCCATTTTTACCCCCTTAAGTCACCTTCAACCTTTGATTTTGCACCTAAGGCTTGATTTTGAGCGGATTTAAGGTGATTTTGAGGCAAAGAAACTTTGGATTTCATCTTCTCTAGGTAAGAGCTACACTTTGAAGTAAAAATTGTTTATTTTCACCAAATAAATTTTTTATTTTCACCGAAGATTTTCTCACATTGACTAAATCCAAAATTTTTAAATTTTTTGAGAAATTGAAAAAATGCTTTGGTGAAGAACTCTTACTTAGTGGATTTAAGTTTAAAGTAGTTTGCATTTTGATTTTCGGAATTTTTGAGATTTATTCAAAATTTTTCAAATTTTTTTTAGATTTCTTATGGCACCTAGATTGAGCAAAAGGAAAGTAGAATATGGCGAGCAGAGATTTGTTAGCTTTAGAGCTTGTCACCTCCCAAAAGAGCCCTTAAGGGTGATGGGCAGCCCAGGACTTAAATACTGCTTTTCGGCCCTACACCTAGCCAATGTGGGACTATTTGTCCGTGACATTCTCCTCCACCCAATCCTGCTATTTTACTGTCGATGTGATAGTTAGGATTGTAATGGAATTTTATGCTAACCTTCCTGATGCTTATGATGATTTTTTCTTATATTCTTATATGAGGAAAAAGGATGGAGTTTACTTCAAGAAAAATTATCGAGTTTTATCAGTTAGAAGATGTGTATAGATGTCAGTATCATTCTTTTTCTACTACAGATCAGAGTTTAGATAAAGTTATTTCTTTTCTGACAAGTGAAAAAGGGGCTTGAAAAATAAAAAAATGGAGTTAAAGTTAACTTTCCTCTTTCTATGTTAAATGTAGTATCTAAGGTCTGACACTATTTTATTTCTGGGAGGATGATTTCAACAAATCATCATAGTGAAGTGACAAAGGATAGAGCCACCATGAACTACTGTATTCAGTAAGTGATGCATATAAATGTAGGCTCTATCATTTATATGAACACTTGATCTATTGCTCTGGGAGAGACTACTGGTGGATTGGCACACCCTGCCCTTATTTATACACTTTGTGAGCATGCAGGAGTTGATTTCTGACCTGATGAGGAGGGGATCGAGCCTTAGAGACTGATTGGGCTTGCAAACATTAAGTCTTATGAGTCCCATGTTGATTTAAAATCTGGAAGTAAGGCCAGGGATATTCCTTCTACTTGTAGGACCCCTACTTTTAGTGAGCCTACTTCAAGTGACCCTAGTAACAAGGAGTTATTGGACCAGATGATGATTCAACAGTGAGATATTTTGAGGATGGATCATAGGATGTAGAACATGGAGGCCAAAAATGCTCAACTGATTCGCCGGAAATTTTAATATGATGCTGCTTATGATGATGCTTTAGTGAGATATCTGAGGGGTGACCATACAGTTCAGTTCCCTATTCATCCTACTTATACTCCATATCAGCAACTGAAGTTAGATGTTGATGATGAGGAAGATGATGACTAGTGATCTTTTTGTTTGTTTGTTTATGTTTGTACTGTGTGATTGTATTGTTTGTGTTATGTTGTTGTTGAGACTTTGTTTGTTATGTTATGTGAAACTGTAATGTGAAAAACTGTTTTCATTTTTAGAATTTAGTTTAGTTATGTTATTATTTTTAGCACTTTGTTATGTATTGTGATTGAATCTTTCTTAGCAAATTTTATATGTATTATGTGCAATTTAATGTTTTTAGCCTTGTAGTTTTCATATTAGCACCTGCAGCATTTCAAAATTTATGTTCAAAAATCAGAATCTCCAACAGGTATGAATTTTTTTAATGTATTTAATGCTTTCTTCTACCCTTCATTTTTTAAAGTTCTTCATGTAAAAATCTTTTAAAAAAATTAAGTTTGGGGCGGGGG
>NW_018221642.1:6346-11139 GCF_001263595.1 Phalaenopsis equestris
AAACAAAACAAAAAAAGAAGAAAAAGAAAAAATGTGAGGAGAAGCTTGAGGAGCCTACTTATGATGATGCTTTAGTGGGATACCTGATGGGTGACCATACAGTTCAGTTCCCTATTCACCCTACTTAAAATCCATATCAGCAGCAGAAGTTAGATGTCGATGATGAGGAAAATGATGACTGGTGATCTTTTTGTTTGTTTGTTTGTATGTTTTTGTACTGTGTGATTGTATTGTTTATGTTATGTTGTTGTTGAGACTCTGTTGTTATGTTATGTGAAACTGTAATGTGAAAAACTATTTTCATTTTTAGAATTTAGTTTAGTTTTGTTGTTATTTTTAGCACTTTGTTATGTATTGTTATTAGCTTTTTTTCAGCAAATTTTATATGTATTATGTGCAATTTAATGTTTTTAACCTTGTAGTTTTCATATTAGCACCTGCAGTATTTCAAAATTTATGTTCAAAAATTAGAATCTCTAACATGTATGAATTTTTTTTATGTATTTAATGCTTTCTTTCACACTTCATTTTTAAGTTCTTCATGTAAAAAATTCCTTTAAAAATTTTAGTTTGAGGGGGAAGAAGAAAATTCATTTTTACAAAGAGAGAAAGAACTTAATTTTATTTGTCCTCACTTAACTAAATTTTTAAAATTTTAAAGCTAACATGACCTTTGGTATTAAGGGTTAACTCTAGATAACTATATTTATGTTTCTAAATATATAGTAAATTTATTTTCAAATATATAATAAATTTAAGGAAAATTTTTCAATAAAAAAGATTAATTTTAGGGGCTAAGATATTATGTAAAAGAGAATAAGACTATGTTTTTCTATTTTTATTAAAGAAAATTTGTATTTTTGAAATATTAAAAAAATCTTAAGAGATTCATGTAAAAAGAAAAGAATTAAACTTTATGAAATCTTTAAGTTAATATAAATTTACTAAGTGAAGAAATGTAAAAAGTTTATAACTTTATGAAGATCATAGTGAAGTTAAAAATCATTCAAGGCTGTCCAGATATAGTAATCCTCACAAAAAGAAAAGAAAAAAGAAGAAAAAAAAGAAATGAAAAAGAAAAGAAAAAGAAAAGATGTGGGGAGAAAAAAAAAATATAAAGGAGGAGAAGCTTGAGGATTAGTGTTTAATAAAAAATTTGTTCTACATTTGATCTTTTTAAAGTATAAGACTTGATAAAATCTTAAGCTTATAAATATAATATAGTAAGTAAAATTATTTTTAAATATAAAGAATTGCAATTTTTCTTGAAAGAAATAGAGGAATAAAAAACCTTAGACTTAATTACTGAATATCTTTACACCTTTAGTATTAACTGGAATTGTTTTAAATTTTTCTTAAGTTAAACTATTATGTTTAGAGAACTAAAATATGGAAGTCTAAAAGTTAAATTCCTTACCATAAGTCATATTTTATATTTTTATGTATTAGAGAAGTTACTTGAGGATAAACAACATGTAAGTTTGAGGGATTTTGATACACCGAAATTATATGCATTTTTAGATCCATATTTTATACTCATTTTTGGTGATATTGTACTTTAATGGAAGGTATTTTGATGTTTTCTTGCAGGTTGTTGATTTTTTGGGCTTAAAGCAAAAATGAAGCAAAAATGATGAAATTTAGAGTCAAAATTAAGTTTTTGAAGAAATGCTCAGCGCCGCCAGCACCGAGGTCAGCACTGACGACGCAGAACAGTTTAACGCTGGAGATTGTTACTCAGCGCCGACGGCACCAAAGGCAATGCAGACCCTGTTTCTAGAAGGTTCGATGTATTTGGACAATTTTTTGAAGAGTTTTTGGAGGCACCTCTTGGAGAACCGACCTTGGGCTCTATTTGGGGCCGAATTTCATCAGAAAATTCGCTCATCTACGTTTTACACTCCTCTACGTTCATTTTTTGCTCCCTCTTCTTTTTTTTGCACTATTCCTTGGTAATGATTGATAAGACAAACTTTGATTCAACATAACCATTTCGCAATCACAATATCCTCCCCTTGCAGTTTTTCTTCAGTTTTTTGTTAATTCTGTCGTATATATAGCTCAAAGTTCATAATAGACATCATTTAAAATGCTCTCGATCATTAGGTGCGTGATAAACCAATTAAGGCTGCTAAGAGTAACAGACAACAATCCTAGCCTCCGTCCTGGCAGGCCCTATACATCCAGATTTCAATAGCTGATCAAATTACCTAAACTTTCGTGCTTTGCAGTTAACCTACTAGCCCTGTCAAAAACTTTCCCCCTTCTAGCAAGCCAATCGGATAGAGCTAACAAAAGTGAACTTCTCAAAATCCAAAGAGGTTGGCGGACAAATAATAAAGAAAGAAACAACTACTCTCAGTTCGGCGTATAACAATGCAGTCAAATATTTGTAATATTGTTATTTAAAACTTAATTAAAGTAGTTTAGCTAATGCTGCACTAGATATTTGTTGAATGACAGAGACGTCGTTGAACTGCAAGAAAATTATGATTGGATGCGTTGTGTAGGGCTGTCAAAATAGCTTGTTGTTCGCGAACAACTCGTGTTAAGCTCATTAAGAAGCTTGTGTTCGGCTAGTTCGCTAAGTTAACTAGCCGAACACGAACAACACGAACCAATATTTGTTCGTTCGTGTTCGGCTCGTTTTGGCTCGAAATACTTATAATTTTTAAAAAATTAATTGACTACAAGGCTACAAAGATTTATAATCAATTAAAAGTATTGATTAAGAAAATAGAATAAAAATTATTAAATTAGATTGAAGTGATGTTATAAATCTAACTCCAATTCTTAACATCTTATGACTACGTGATTAGGGTTGTCAAAACGACTCTTTGTTCGTGAATGACTCGTGTTCGGCTCGCTAATCAAACGAGTGGAATATGAACACACTTTCTGAGCTCAAAATATAAACGAGCCGAACACGAGTTGAGCCTGGGCTCGTTTGTGTTCGGTTCGTTTACACCCCTAGCGCTATGCAAGGTAAAATAATAACAGAATAAAGGACTAGCCTATTGAGAATCACACATTACAAAAAAACAAGGCACCAAGATAAAGAATCATCTCTAAATAAAGATAACTCAGAGTTTTGAACAAACATACAACTCATAGAGATGGAAGAGTGAATTAAAAGAATAATGCAAGAAGCTTTGGAATAGAGTTTTAGGGTTGCTCCAAAGATGAAGACACTATAAGTCTCCTAAAAATAAATAATATAATGAAGGCCCTCAATTGCTAGAGCGCTAACCTCTACATTTACTTCCAAATGATTTTTGAACTTCATCACTCTACAACCCAAGCCTTCAAGCCCACTTGAAAGTCTTCTTTATAAGTCAAGTTCAAGCCTTGGTGGATAGTTACTTAATCTTGTTTTCCCCACCACTACAAGGCATTAAACCCAACCAAATTTGTCAAGTACTTTAAATAACAGCTTTATAAAATGAAATAACCCTTAACATTTATTTTTCCTTTTTTATACCACTTAAAACTCTCCCACTAAAGACATTTTTTAACTAAACAATTCCAAACTAGACTTAGCTTCTTTCAATCAAAGCCTCTCTTAGCCTTGCCTTCTTAGCATATACTCTAAAGCAGTAAATAAATAAAAAATTAGATATTTAATTTAAATTCTAGTCCTTAACAGTGCATAAACTTCATTCCTTAAATTGATCATTCAATTTAACCTATGCTAGCCCATGTTGGACTAGCCTTAGTTTTCCTTCCAACCAATATCAATGACACAACTTTCCACTAAAAGCTCAAAATCACATTTTTAAAATATTAGGGGAAAGAAAATACCTTTTACATTCTAAGCCATTAATCCTTTTGAAATTGTCTCTCTTCTCCAACATATGTGGTATAAAAGTGAATATGAAAAGAAGCAAATCTAGATGAACAATTTGGGTAGCTGAGGAGAAATTTCTCTTAATGGACACAACTTTAAATAATTAAGTGTCACCTCATCAAGTTTGTGATTAGTAAAATCTTATCTAAATAGATATTTTTCATGTTATTGTTGTGTCAATATCATAAGACTTGATCTAGAGTGATAACTTAATAAGAGAGATCTCCACTAAAAAAAAAAAATCATTTTGATGCAATTATTTAATAGAAAACTTGTTATTTATTTGTTAAAACTTGAAGAGGATTATAATATTCGGGATTTGAGAGTTATTATTTAAAAATTTTTATCTTAATTTTTATATTTCTTGAGTAATAATATATGCATATAAGTTTAATGTTATTAGAGCTTAAAAAACATTGTCAAAAAGGCTTTGTTAGTTTTATTTTCTGATTGAACAGTGTGTTTATAGAACCTTACAGATATGAAGATTTAAATATTTAAATAAACAGATGCAACATCAAATGTAATATATTATCTCGAGATACCACTTTTCTATGGGGTTGATTACTTAAATTAAGAAATATTAAATATTTCCAATTATCTACGATTAAAATTAAAAAAATCTTTTCTCAATTTAGTCCAAAGACTAGAAATGGTTTAGATTAAATATGGGTTAAAAACTTCCTATATAAGGGCAAATCACTAAATTTATTTATATATGTTGACCTCATTTTTGGTGAGGTCTTGGTTTCTTTCTCCTTAGAACTTATGATCCAGCTTTAGGACTTTTCAATTGACTATCCTGGAGGACTAGTAATGGAACTCACCTCACATAGGACTTCAAACCACTTACTCATGTTTGTAAAAACCTCACATGAGTGGTCCCCAACACTCAACTCTTAGTTGCAAGGGCTAAAAAATAACATGTGGGGGGCCCAAAAATGAG
>NW_018221643.1:0-360 GCF_001263595.1 Phalaenopsis equestris
TTGTTATTTTAATTTCTAGGAAAGGAATGATTTAGATGGGAAAGATATTCTGCTATTGAAGATTGTCGTGCTGCCCACCGTGCTAGTTTCAAGCTCCTTGTCGTAACGAGTTTAAGTTTTCTAGGGTGTCCAGTTATGATGTCAAATCAAACGACCCTATGGTAATAGTCCTCTAAACATCCTATAAAAGAAGACATGCTTAAGACTATATAATATAAAATGTGCAGTACAGGGCAAACAGTAGGATGCATGTAGAACGGTAGCAGGTAGAAACATGAATAGTATAACATACTGTACAATACAGTAGCAGGTAAAAAAAACAGGGATAGTATAACATGCTGTACAGCAAGAACAGTAGCA
>NW_018221644.1:0-2038 GCF_001263595.1 Phalaenopsis equestris
AGGCACTGGTGACAGTTTTCAACATAACTTCTAGAGTATACGTCAAATTTGGATGATTTTTGAAGTTGTGCTTCATGCATATCTTGTGGAATTCATTGAAATTTATAAAATAGACTTTTTAGAAGAATTTGAGGTGGTTATATGGAGTTTGAAGAGACAATTAAGGCATCATTTAGAAGATTCAATGAGTATGGATAGTTTTGAAAAGACACTTAAGCATCTCTTGGGAAATTATAAAAAAATGCTTGGAAATATTTTTAAAATCTCTTAGACCCTTGAAGTAATTAGAAGAGGAGGATAAGGCTTGGAAAAGAAGAAGAAGGCTTGGGCGTGAGTCGGCAACAAGGTGAGAGAGAAAGAGAGAGTCTGAGATTTTCTTCTTTTCTTTTCACTTTGTTCTTGAAAAGGATTGTAAGGAGATTGATTTTTCTATACAAGGAGAGTTTGATTTCTATCAGAGATAAGTATTTTCATCAAGAATTAATTGCTAGGAGTAGGACTACGCACCATAATGTCATAAAACCAGCGTGGTTGAGTGATCACATTGCATTTGCACTTTCAGTTACTGAAGTAGAAATTGTTTGTCACTATAAAGAAGAGGTGGAGATCCCAAATTGTGATCTTTGGAGAGCGGAAATGGTTGAAGAACTGGATTCTCTTTGAAGGAATGGTACTTGGAGGTTTTTTTAAGCTTTCCTAAATAAGGAAAGTCATCGGGTACAAATGGGTTTATGCATAGAAGGACGGATTTCATACAGTTGATGTGTGGTACAAAACAAGATTAATGGTAAAATAATTTGCACAATGAGAAGGTATTGATTACGATGAGATGTTCTCCCAATTAATCAATCATCCCTCAATTAGTGTTTTCTTAGCACTTATAGCACAATACGATCTGATCTTGAAATAGCTCGATTTGAAAACTACATTCTGTGAGGGGACGAGAGGACTCTAAAGTGAGAGCTAGTATCTCTCATGCCTAGCCAGGCTTTAGGATTCTTAAACTATGAATTAGCCAATGTTCTTTATATTACTTGGTCGAGGGTAAGAAATATAATTTCTCATATTTGTAATAATCTCTCTCACTACTTGTTTTATTTTTACACATGTCACTAATTTCTTGCATGAGGAAGAGTACTTATAATATATTAAACCCCACTTTCTGTTTTTCCCTATGTACTTTAGCTTAGGAGTAGAAGTAGTATTGTAGTGATAATTGTAGGATATAATCAAAGCCAAACCTTTATCAACCTTCCAAGCTAGGGTATGTTATTCTAGACTAAAATTTCTCTTGAATTTTCTCTTGAAATCCGCTGTGATTAACCTTGATCTCCGTGGGATCGATATTCAGGGCTTAATCAGAAAGCTCTATATTACTTGATAACGATACATATACTTACGTAGAATCCCTAGAAATATAATTAAAAATATAATTGAAATCTTTTTTTGTTTGGGATCAAGGTTTCGGTGTCATTACAGGGGATTAAAATCTTCAAGTAGTAGTGTCAACTTCTTAAATTCTACATATAAAAAAGAATATCAGGATCACTTACTTACCTGCATGTATGAACAAAACACAAACTTGCATCCTAAACAATAATGTCACCCTGCATAATAACTAAAACTGTCAGGATAGCCACATGACCAAAATCAAAACCAAAACCAAAACTGAAATCAACCAAGATAAAAATCACCTCCCCAACATTCAAAACAACTCAAATTTTAATATCAAACATCACAAAAACTACAACTACAACTAAATTAAGAAGTCTCTATCAGATGATCGTGAACCCCTCGAAGGAGGTAACCTATGGTTGCTAACGAGGCTTCCCACGGTCTAAATGAAAGTATGGAACTCATTAAGTTGAGTTTAGTAAATTTTTTTAGACTAAGTGAATCTAATAAAAAAATGGTGGTGCCGGAACGAGGGAACCGTAGGATCCTAACCGTTGTCATTCTAATCCAAACTATAACATGCCCCATACTATTTAAAAAACTACAACCAAAGGGCCACCTGACTTGACATCATAACTGGACA